>NC_056732.1:241198597-241226097 GCF_019279795.1 Protopterus annectens | reverse complement strand
TGAATTACAGCAAGCGAAAACAAGCAGCCTAAACTGCAGGACCAGCACAGAGGAGCTGTAGATGCTCAGGACGGGATTTAAAAATGTGCAAATATATGCGCTATATATATATATATATATATATATATATATATATATATATATATATATATATATATATATACACAATACATATATATATATATATATATATATATATATATATATATATCGATATATATATATATATATATATATATATCTACTACGTAGATCAAAATTTCACTATTTAATACGATAATAGTGTCCCACTAATATAAAGTGCACTTTTGAAGTCACTAGAATGAACAAAGGGTTAGAGCTTGGGTTATGGATAATGATAGCTAGTAGGACTATCACTATCATAACTTAAACCATAATAAGGTCTGTGACTACCATACCACAGTGCAGGAAATTGTATTTCCTGTACTGAGCAATAATTATGGACCTATTTCCTGTACTGTGGCGGTAATCCCGGACCTTAGGATTAGCTTGGGTTAAGGATAGTGGATAGCCCTACTAGCTATCACTATCCAGAAACTAACAGTCCATCACTACCGCACCGCAGTGCAAACGTCCCGTTGACTGTGACTTTTTTAAAGTGCACTTAAAATGGACAAATGGCATACATAATTTTTTTTTTAAATTTTTTTTGTTTACACATATATTGGCTCAATGATTTAGGTTTAATTGACTTTAGGCAGTGAAAATGAGAGTATTTGTAATGATGTAGCTAGTAATAGATAGATAGACAAGATAGATAGAGTCCAAAAGGTTGCAGGTAGAAAACGTATGGTCTATGGAACTAACGCCACAATTACATCCAAACAAACTGTACCAGCACATCTCCTTTAGATATTTTTATTAGCATCCAACAGAAAGTATCATTGAAAAGCTATCTTAGGATGAAACCATGGTTTGCAGACTGTTAGTGCATTCTGATGGATGCTGAAAATAACTGTTGTATTTAGGAGGATGGAGCCTTAATAAAGTACCTAAAAGGAGATGTGCTGGTGTGGTTTGTTTAGTTGTATAATATGTGTGTGTGTGTATATATATATATATATATATATATATATATATATATATATATATATATTATAATGGTCTGTATCACTTCAGCGAAAACCCCTTTACGCGAATACATTGAACCGTATCGCGCGAAGTAGGTAAACCTCGAACGTCCAAAACCAGGAATTCCGAAATGTCGATTTGTTTTGCTGGTCTGCTCATGTATAGCTCAGTAAGGTAAGTGTGCTATAGCTAGGACTTTAGGGTTAGGATTTGGTTAAGGGTGCACAGATAGGTACGTATGTAAGATTTATGCAGTGTTAGATGTAGTTTTTTTTGGCGTATGTATGTGTTATTTATTTTGTTTGGGTGTATGTTTAGGACGGTGTGTAGTTGACCTTAGGGTTAGGAGGGGCAAGGACAGTGCATAGATAGTTGTGTGTATGTGTGTGTGTGTGTGTGTGTGTGTGTGTGTGTGTGTGTGTGTGTGTGTGCGTGTGTGTGTGTGTGTGTACATAAGGAGACAGATATGGAGGACACACACACACACACACACACACAGACACACACATACACATACATACTCTCTCTCTCTCTCTCTCTCTCTCTCCCTCTCCCTGTCTTTAATACAATATAGAAAGTCTATGCTCATGATGGCCTTCTTGGTTTTTCATGAAACTGCTTGCACAATTCTAGATATAAATTTGTTCCTCATAGCAGAAACTTTATGTGAATGCCAATCCTCTTTGATCCTGTGCTCACCTTTAGATATTTAGATATTTAGATATTCTTCTGGGTTCCGTAAAATCCATAGAGATTAACTTAGATCTCATAAAATCTAAGAGCAACTGTATATACTGTGACTTCCAGAAATGTGCCTGGCTCCTCAGACTTGTAGCTTGAGCTACCATTTATAAAGAGATCTTGCAGTCATAACTTGGGTACGGTCGTCCGCTATTTTATTATTTCTATTAAAACACAGCTTGAGCTTCAGGTTCTCTGACAAGATATTCAGGTTTATCCTTAAGTTGTCCATATAAAACACAACCAGCACTGCAGCACTGCCCATGAAGCCAAAACGCTTATTATCAAGAAGTGCACGGATCTTTTTCTAGATCTAATTTTTGAAATATTAATGATTGACCCTCTTCTTAGCTCAGAACTAAATTAGCATAAAAATTATTCTCTAGTCCCTTAGATGTCAGTCCACTAGAGCTCTTGCCCCACAGAAGCTGTCTAATTTCTAAAATCAAATAAGTTTTGCTGATCTCACACCTAAACAAAAGAGATACTTTCAAGTGTTTTTGTCACACTTCCTTACTTGAAATAATCTCTCTTTTAAATGTATGAAGTTACTGTGCAAATACATTGTCTTTCACAAAGACACCTATACCGTTCTTGTCTATTATAATAAATCTGCTCACCACTTAGTTCTATTTTTATATCCAATTATACACTAAGCTAACGTCTGTCATACCTCTCAATCTGTTAGTGCAAGAATCTAGACAAAGCCTAAAATAATGGGAAACAATGTTCCAAAAATTGCAAGAGATTTTAAATATTGCTTTTAGATACTTAGAAATAGCTAGAATAACAGGATTTGTGTTAGCATGTATTTTCTGAAGGATACGAAGTTTAAAGCTCAAATGCATATCATTATTTAGTGACTTCAGTCCTTAGTGATGTGCCAGAAAAAGCAAACATTTTATGAGGAACAGACCTAAAATATGTAAAAATATGGTCTGGCCTCTGTTGTTTTTCTTTCAATTTATACCACAGTTGTCACTCACTTGTCATTCAGCACTGTTCTTTGTTTACCCATAGCATGATATCATGGTTTACTAATAATAGCAAAGCTGAAGTTGGAAAATTTCATTGACAGACAGTAAATCTTGTTTCACACCCAATCAGGACGTGATTACTAATTTTACACCCAGAGCTATTTAGAATTGTATTTTTATCTTTATTACATAACTCCTTTGTATAATGCATGATTCTGTACATACTAGTATGCATAGGCATGTTTTTCTGCCCAATTATGTGACTTTTCGTAGTGGCATTATTTGATTGTAGAGCTTTCTTAGTAGAAAATAACAGATCTCCATTTGCAGTAGAATTGGATATTTCTTTCTCTCTTTTTTTTGTTTTAATATAATTTCACAAAGGTGTCATTGACATCTTTAGGGTCATAGGTTTATACTAAGCCACTAGTATGTAAACCATTATAGGCTTAGCTAACAATGCTGTAAAAGAGCCTCCCTCCCCCAAAGAAGAGCTACAGTTCAGACGATGATGGTAGAAGTGACAGTTAATTTGGGACATATGTATAGAATAGTTTAACTTGGATTATGCTACAGGAAAAAGAAACTAGGCCAAGTTGCAAAAAAAGTGGAAAAAGATAGGCATAAAAAGGAATAGGGAGGACTGAAACGAGATAATGTTAAGTTTGACATAGTTACAAGTTTGTAGCTAGTAATCCTGTGATAAACTCATGGGCTTTCATCCATTCGTCAAACTGAAGTTTGAATGCTTCTAGCATTTTACACTCTAATATATAGGAGAACTCTTTGCACAGGCAATGACTTGAAACCAGAACTGAAACATGGACTCTGTCACTGTGAAGCATAGTTCTTACCACAGAGTCACTGGTGTTTCAGAATGATAGCGCCCTAAATGAACTTGAACTCACATTCCCTGGCTTATATGACAAATGTCTTATTCATTAGACCTTCGCGTGTTGTTGACAGCAAGCTTGAGGAGCTTTTTAGGTGCTTTTTGTCTCCCTAATAGCCATAAGTTCTATCCCATTACTTTCAGTCCATTTTAGCCACTGACCTGGACAAGAGCCAGACAGATAGAGAGATCATCCAGGTAGGCATGAAGTTTGTTTAGCACCTTGGCCATCTGAAAACCATTAGCCTGCAATCCTGACTTTTCAACAAATCATTCAGACTAGCAGCCCAAGGGACCTACAGAGAAGGACAGTTATAACCAACAATCTTCTTCTCACCACAGCCCCCATGCTTCAAATTCTTCTGTCCTAAAAGGCTAAACCTGGAGGCCTCATTTTTTTCTTCATTGTTTTCTTTCTGGCCAGAAGCTGAAGTTGGTCCTCAATGGATTAGTCCACTCATTTGGTTACCAGACAATAAATATATAAACAAATAAATAAATAAACCAATCAATAAATACACTATTTACAAAAAAAAAAATCTATGTGGCTTGCGTGGGTTCTTCTTCTTGAGTTCTTTCTGATGTTGTACAGCATAGTGATAAATATGCCTTTCTTGAAAGATGTTGAAAAGCATCATTACATCATATTACCGATCCCCTATGATGATACTGATTTGCTTATTTTAAAGATGCAAAGCTTACTTATCAGCAAAGACTACCTAGACATTCTTGTCTTTGCCAAATGTGAAAATGCCCAACATGTAGACTACATCTTGTCCAAACAAATTCTTTTTAAGTCATTTGTTCCTGTCATAATTGCAAGAAGAAGATAGTTTTCATGTGGTCACTGAAACTAATAATAATAACTTCCTGAATGTTCAACAAAGCAGGGCAACTTAAACAAAGACATAAATATAATAGTGATTAATTATAAGGAGAAGCATCTTCATACCCCTAATCATAGAACTGTTTGTAATTAATACCTGTTGTTTATTTCTCACATAGATTCATAGGTTCATAGGTAGGTACTAGGCTATCGGCCCTGGGGCCTATACAAGCCCAGCCAAAAAGGTACTCTGGCTTTTGCCACCCAAGAAAATTATTTTCCTGTGCCACTGTCAAGCAGAGCCAGAGAGGTCATCCCCGGGGTGAATTTCTTACTTCCCATCCAATCATCAAGATTTTTCCTTGAAGAGTGCTAATGAAGAGCTTTGTTTGATATAGATAGGTAGTTTATTCCAGAGTATGGGAAGTCTCTGGGACAGGAATCTATCCCTCCGGCATGTTCTGTTTATTGTGGTGACAAGGTTTAGGTCCCTAGAGCGTGTAGCTTGGAGGGATTGGGATTTCTTTAAGTGGAGCATGTCCAAGAGCTTTGGGTTTGACATAGCTTTGTATGTTAGGCAGAGATCACCTCTGAGTAGGCAATATGCGACTGAGTAAAGCCGGAGTTTTTTGAGACTCCTCTTTAGCACTCTTCAAGAAAAATCTTGATGATTGGATGGGAGATGGGAAATTCACCCCGAGGATCACTTATGTGGCTCTGCTTGACAGGGGCACAAGAATATAATTTTCTTGTGTGGCAAAAGCCAGGGTACCATTTGCCTAGGCTTATATGGGCCCTAGGGCCAATAGCCTAGTACCTACCTATGAACCTATAAGTATACATTTCATAGGTGGAACATTGTGCATTAATGACCGCATACCACTTAACTAGGCATGTGCACTTATTACAGATGGAATATTCTTTAAAGATGATATAATATCTCTGGGAACAGCAGAACATACAGTGCATTGTCAGAAAAGGTTTTTACTGAAAGGTTAATAAGACTGAACATATTTATGTTCTGCATTACTTATTAAGCTAAGTGAAATGAAACAGAGTAATAGAGGCCAACTCAGATTAGCTCTGTGCCTTGACTAATATACTAGTCTGTAGCTATTCACAAAATGAGGTTTTATTGCACTGAGTTTAATTTACTGATTTGAAACTAAGCACACGTAACAAAGAAAATCACTTCCTGTGTAATTTCTGCATGTGGTCTGGGATTTATTCACCCGCTGTGGTGTTTATGGGTTTCTCTATGGTTGTGCAACTGCAGGGTCAGTATGTTTAGCTAAAGGGGGATGTGGGAACTCTTTGCCCCCCCCCCACATGAGGAGAGAAGAGGAGCTTGCTGCCCAACAGAAAGCACTTTTTTCCATAAAGCTGAGTTACAGATGAATTGTAAGCATGGAGTTTTGGCCTTGCCAAGCTGGGACTCAGCAAAGCATAATGGAATCCTAAAAAGAGGTACACATTGAGTCACAAACAAGAAACTTCAAAACTGAAAATCATATTGAGGAAACTAACAAAGTAAAGAATAATAAAAATATGCTGAGGTTATGTAATAAATAGTATATAAGTATATATTCACACATAAGATTAAAAGATATAAAAATATACTCTTCTTTATCACTCTCTTTCATACTTTAGGTATCACATCTCATACAAGAATTGTAGAAAATGAATATAGAATACATTTGTCTAAGTACCAGTAAATAAGAGAGTAATATGTCATTGCAATAAGGTGAGAGTATCTTGTAGTGTCCCTTTAAATTGCAGCAGCTGTAAAACATAAAACACAAATAGTAAATTAAAAGGATTACATTACAAGGACTAAAACATAATTTTGCAAGCCCTGTAGCACAGGGAGAAGAGAAAACACCCAATTAAACAGTACTGTAGGATCTAGGACATGCCAGGCATTGACCAATAACAACGAGGAACCCCAGTGAATCAAAGGATAATAATAAAATGCTACATGACTAAAACACTGCTGCTGCCAGCAGGTTCTAAGATGCAGTCTTTGGAGAAAGACAGACTGACATTTTGAAACAAGATAATTCACAGTCAGGTATTGAAATGTATGCTCATCAATGCAAATTGCTTTTCTAGAAAAAGAAATACAAGATAAGTAAAACAGCTAGAATGTAGTTCTTGAAGATGAAACAGACATGGACACAGGAAACAATAGCTACAAACATAAACAGACGACCATATATGTTCCCACTTTCAAACAGAAAAAAGGTAACTCCAGTGGCAAGGAGTAATAAACAGGATGCTTCTTTTTAGTGATTTAACCTGTTCCTTTCCTGAGATCATCAAATCCACATCAACCGCTCATTACCACATTGTCTGTAGTTGGATACTTCACCTTCTGGACTGATAATTGGACCTGAGTCTATTAGGGAACAGTCAGAACGTCGTCATTTTCTGCAGTGGAGAGAGTTCTAAGTAAGTATCCTTTTGTGCTGTAAAAGGTGATATAGAAAAAAATCATTTTTTTAGATCTGAATACTTATTAATCAGTTTAGTATATAATTAATATGCTTTAAAATTGTCAGACTTGTAATAGAGTACTGATGGATATCATCTAATGCTGGAACATTCTGTTTGAATCAATATTTAAGTGCTGTTCAGGTAAGTTATTTTTTCACTGTCCATTAGTGTATACATGGATTTCCATTCAGATGCATAAGATGGAGGTAGCCATTTAGTCACTGTTCTGAAGACTGATTCTCTAACATGTTTCATTCTCTAGAAATCCAATATATCCATTTTTACATAGCCTTATATAATCGCTTAATGCTAATTTAGTCTTGTTAGGTTGCCATTAGAATGACATTAATTTATTTTACTCTCTAATAAGATGATTGTGGGTGATAATATATAGTATTCTTTGTAACAATGTCAGTTTGATCATGCATAATTTATCAATAAAAGTAAAATATATTTTAGTTAAACCAAATTCAGTTGCTTTATGTTATTAATGTATTGCTATAATTAATATGTGTTATATTTCTATTTTATGTGATAAAACAATACTTAAATATTCTGATTACATTTAAAAGGAAAGTTACATTTTATTTCAAAATCAGTAACTCTTCACTGATTCATAAATTAAAATTGTTGTTCTATGAATCCAAGACTTGATTTTTTAAAGTTCTTTTAATGTATAATTAAGCCATATTATCAATGTTTTATGTCTGCTATAAAGGTCTGCACCAGTTTTTATTCTATCAATTTCTTTGCCCCAAAATCTTAAGTTTAATTTTCACACATTTTTTTATTTGTTAAAGGCTGAATTGCTATAGCAAATAATAAGGCTGAGATGGGGCAATGTTTAGATCCTTTTCTTCTATAAACAGATTGTAGCAAAGATGATCTTATCTTAGTATAATTTTTAGAATTACAATAGATTTTTATGTAAGCTTATAAATGTTTTAGGGGAGTCAATACCTTTAAGAATTTAAAAAAATAAAGACCAGTTCAGAGAATCAAATGTTTTTGAATATCAAAAATAATAATTGTTAAATCTTCTTTATTGGAATTAGTATAATCAAAGAAATAATTCTTAAAGTCATCTTGGGCCAATCGTTTTTATTATATGCTTTGATTTGTCTTAATCTATTATTAGCAGCAAAATGTGTTTTAATTCTGAATGCCAAAAGTATCATAAAGTATATGAATCTCAAACAAAGAAATGGGTCTATATAAAGAAAAATTGATGTCTCTTTACCAACACTAAAATCTTTTGTCCACAATAAACAATGGAATTTAAATCTCTTTAAAACATAGGTTAACGTTCTTATTAATAGAATACTTAAATAATGCTTCACAAATTTAGCTTCATGAGCCGAATCCATAACATATTCAGTAAATTATTTATTTTATAGGTTCATTGGTTGGTACTAGGCTATCAGCCCTAGGGCCTATACAAGCCTAGCCATAACAATTCTCTGGATATTTCTCCCCACAATATTTACTTCCCTGGACCCCTGTCTAGCAGGGCAACTGACATGATCCCCGGGGGTGAGTTTCCTATCTCCCATCCAATCATCAAGGTTCCTTTTGAAGAGGGCCAAGGAGGCACTCTGCTTGATATGTATGGGCAGTCTATTCCAGAATATGGGGAGTCTCTGGTCAGGAACCTATCCTTCCAGCATGTTTTTTTTCATTGTGATGACATGGTTTAGATCCCTGGAGTCTGTGGTTCTGAGGTATTGGGATTTCTTTAAGTGGAGCACGTCCAACAGCTCAGGGTTTGACATGGCCTTGCATGTTAAGCAGAGATCACCTCTGAGCAGACGATATGCCACAGAGTATATCTGGAGTTCTTTTTAGATGGTCAGCATATGGCATCTGCTTCAGGCCTGTGATTCTTTTAGTGAGGTATTTTTGTGGCCTTTCCAGCTGTTGCAGATGTCTTGTGAGGTACATACGAAATGGGGTGTTATACTCTATAATGGGTCTAATGAGGGATGAGTACAGTGGGACAATGACCTCTTTTTACCACTGTCCACCTGTGTCCCTAAGTCTCTCATCACACTTTCGATGTTTAGTGTACTGCCACCTATATGATAATTCATGGGTACATGTTTTTTTCCAAAGGGGATAACTATACATTTCTTGGCATTAAGCTTGAGCACATGGCTCTGGAACCAGGCATCTGTTCTGTAAGGCCCTTTTGTAGAATATCCACATCATTTGAGGATTCAATAATGGCTCCCAGTTTGCAGTCATCTGCAAACTTTGTTAGACAGAGTCCCTTAGTGTTGGCCTGTACTTCAGAGAAGTAGATGCCAAACAAGAGTGGTCCCAGGACTGAACCCTGAGGTACTCCACTTGTCACTTGTCTGGAGCTGGATTTGGAGTCGGCTACTTTTACAGTCTGGGTTCTGTCAGTAAGCCAGTTGGCAAACTATCGAGTGACATAGGAATTTATGCCCAGCTTAGTAAGTTTGTCTATGATTCCAGAGTGGGGGATGGTGTTGAAGGCCTTGGCAAGGTCCAGATAGGCTATGTGGACCACCTTACCCTTGTCCACAGCTCTGGAGACTGATTCGAAGAAGTCAATCCGGTCCAGGAGACAAGATCGGCCCTTCAGTGTTTGAAGGTTGCCAATGTCTTTGTTTATAAGTTCCATGATAATGCGTTCCATGCCATTGCAGATCAGGTATATTCCAATAATAAACATTGCAGACATCAAATTACTAAGATTATATTAAAACACAGTTCTTGGCATTTAATCATTATACTTTTATAGTATTGCCACATCTCTAATGTTATCTTTATATGAGGAATGTGCTAAAGCAATGTATTGGCTTCAAAACAATCTTTTAATATCTTGTTCTAATAAACTTGCTTCTTGAATCAAGATGATATTGTTAGTATTACATTTGAAATATACAAATAAGTTATCTCTTTTCTGGTCACTATTAAGTCGACTGATAATTACAGAAATGAAGTTATGATTTCATAATGGGCTGAGATCTAAATATTTGTTACAGTGAAAAACGCCCTATCAGTAATAAAGACTGTTTTAAGTGGATGCTTTCCTAGTTCACATATGCTGTCATAATTTTTACAGCAATTGATATTAAACAATTTATTCTGAAGAATTTTAAAAACACTTTAATAACTTTATACAAAATTAAATGCAGTCTAACCATGGAATTTATAGATTCCTAATACAGTTAGTATCACACCAATTGAACTGTCTTATCAATCCCATGTAATCTATATGGTAAACTATAACTTTGAAAATTTCAGATGATCCTTTAAAGAAATGAAGATAACATCAACTTTATTTAAATTCAGTGCTGCCAACTTGAACAATTCCAGTACTACTATTAATATTCAACTTTGGTTGGAACATATCCATGCCTTTAACAATAGACTTTGCATGACATTATTAAGACAACCAAATTTGGACCTTCACTCATGTGGACAATCAGAAACTTCTAGTTTTTATCCATCTTCATTATCATTTCACCTTTCATTCTTTCCTTAATTTAAATTGGAAAAGTTAAATGTCCTGTATTGTTGTGAACCCATATCTCTCATAGACTATCCCTAATTACTTGCCTCGGTATAAAATTGCTTAAATAAAACACCAAACTGGTAATACATCCAGTACAGAGTTCGAAAAATACACAAGTCCAGAACAAAAGGAACTCACAAGTGTAGAAAATAACTTTAATAACAAAGCTTTCGAGATAAAACTCTACTTCAGTGCTTAAAATCGTACTAAAACAAATGTTCTTATATACATCACATACTCAAATTACAAACCAATAAAAGCGCAGGAACAATAAAACAATTAAAATGCAATTACATATTTATTTTTGCATATCATGAAGAAAAGGATCTTCTCTTAAGAACAGATTACTTACATATAGTCTATAATATAAAGATATCAAATACTTTATTCTTATATTTATGATTTCCCAAGGACATTCATGAATAATGCAGTAGATGTACTTTTCTAATGAGATCCTATAGTGTGTTTCTGTAACCTCAACATCTTACTTTTCAGTTAGTTCCTGGCCTATTAGCTAAATAATCTTCCTATTTCTTTTCCCAATCATCAACATATCTTTATAATAATATATTGAAAATTATGTATTTCTTACTATTGTTAATGAACTGAAGTGAATTCAACTCCCACCAGCTGCCTCACTCTACAGTAAGTGTATTGAGCAAATAGTTCTCCTGAAGACTTCTGCTGCAAAACTGTTAGGAAAATCTGACTGCCAAAGGAATGTTCAAAGCTGAGTTTCAGTCAAGTTTCTAAAAGCAAAAAAAAAAAAAAAAAGATGACACCTTCAGTTAAAACAAATGTAAGGCAGCACCCAAGAATGAAATGAAGCCTATCAAATATCTTTAGAGCTGCAGATACTTTCCCCCCTCATTTTTACATTAGAGTAGTCTGTACTGTAGTGTTGAAACTGCTGGAAGGCCTTCCTTGACCCCATCAGACATATTTCTGCATCAGTTTAAGTTAATACACAAAGCTATGTCAAACCCAGAGCTTTTGGACATGTTCCACTTAAAGAAATCCTAATCCCTCCGAGCTACATGCTCTAGGGACCTAAACCTTGTCACCACAATAAACAGAACATGCTGAAGGGATAGATTCCTGTCCCAGAGACTTCCCATACTCTGGAACAGACTACCTATCTATGTCAAACAGAGCTCCTCATTAGCACTCTTCAAGAAAAATCTTGATGATTGGATGGGAAATAGGAAATTCACCCCTGGGATCACTTCTGTGGCTCTGCTCGACAGGGGCACAGGAAAATAATTTTCTTGGGTGGCGAAAGCCAGGGTACCGTTTGGCTAGGCTTATATAGGCCCTAGGGCCAATAGCCTAGTACCTACCTATGAACCCATGAACATAACACTTTAGCATGTTCTACTTTCACAGAGCATGACTTTCCTGGTGAAATCAAGTCCCTCAGAGAAGGGCTCCAATAGTGATAGAAAAGGAAAACAGAAACAATAATGGTAAGTCTGCAGTAACAAGGGGTGACTGGAATGGAAGGAGCATGACACTGGCATGTATTTAGTTATTTTATTTATTTAACATTTGTTTACCGGGAAAGTCTGACTGGACACCGCTCCTTTTTCAGCAGAGGCCCGGGGAGAAAAGCTCCATGATTAACAGTAAATTTTCATGCACACATTACAATAATCAGTAAAGTATAAAGTAAACAAAATGTCGTATACATAAGAACATACAAATTTGTTACATCATGACAACAAAACCTAGGCTTTTAGCATAGCTAGTACTATTTGTAGGTATGACTTATATAAGATATAAGGTTAAGACAAGTTGGTAGGAACAAAGGATTAAACACCGGAGGAGAAGTTGGATATGTTTTGTGATGTATCTGAGTACTCATGAGGGGTTAATACAGGAACATAGCCACTTATTTTTTAGATAAGCTACCCTTTAAAACATATATTCCTTATCCATGTAGCAGCTAAATATCACTGAAGAATAGGGGTAGACAATATATCACAAAGCAAGCTGTCTGAAAACAGACACTAAGCTTATCTGTTGAACTTCAGTAAATTATTGACCAGAATCTATCCACTTCTCATTCTATCATTTGATCCTTTGCTGAATATGGTCCAACTGTTTTAAGTTCTCCGATGGTGGATTATCAGTCAGAAATAATGAAGCATCTATGACTATGACATCTGCTTCTTCTGTGTTCTCTTATGGGCAGTACACCTTAAGTAAGACGCAAAGGGGCACTGAATTACTCATGTTGCTAACCCTTTTTTGGCATTGTCACACTTCTGCTTCTTCTTTGTTTGTTGGGGCTGAGGGTACCGGGCATCGTCTCTTCTTTAAGACTGCAGAGTCTGTTTGCTCTTTCCACTCTTAGTCACACGTTCTCCATTCTTGTTAAAATACCGGGATTATTAGACAAAATGCACTTTTTTTGTTTGTCACCATACAGCTAGGAAATGACACTTTTTTCTGTTTGTGAGGTATCATAGTTAGTGACCCATATGGCCCTCTTACTAGTAGAGTTGCTGGAATGAATAATCTTACTCCTGAAGCTATAAGATATAAGGTCCAAGCAATGACCTTCTTTTGTACAGAGCCTAACTGCAACCCTTGAAACATCTGACCTTGTAGGCCACTATCTGAGCTGTACCTGAATTTGCCCTTGTATTTCTAAAATTGACCACTGAATTACAAAATTAAGGAAAATAAGAGGTTTGGAGGACTATCATTTCACATAACATGTAATCCTACGTGTACATTCAACAACTGTGTTATTTACAATTCCTTAGGAGACTGAAATGCTTTTCTAGGAATTCCATAGCTGATCTGGCATCCATGCTGTCACCAGAATCTTTAACTTGTTTCATATATTAATATTCTCCAAATCATTAAGGTATGTGCTGGTTTCTGAATCTGTGTTCATTGTGAAGTTGCATTACTTTTCCCATTCAGATTGATTATGTTTCAGTGAAACATTAAAACTCTAATTATACAAATCTCTTGAAATGTTGTGCCAGTTAGCTGTATCATGTCTGATTGTAGCTTTGATCTCTTCATTCAGATTTCTCTTCTCTCCAACCTTCCCTCCCAGGTACTTGATGCTATTAAACTGTTCCTCTATTTTCCCTTCTATTTCATTTTTTCAGCTTCTTCTGATTCCCCCAAGTTGCTGCCATGTCTTGTCTGTATACAGTTTTATCTGTTGGGTTTCAGTTTTGCATTCCAGTTGTCTGTCATTTGCCGAAGTTCCTATTCAGAGTCAGTTTGTAGTGCCTCATCAGCTGCATACAGCAGCCTTGTTGATGCATCCCCTCTGACCTGTTCACTGATATAGTCTAATCACAGGGGCAAACAGCAGTGGGATCAAACCTGAGCACTAATGCATGTCCTTTCCCACTAGAAACCTATCTGTGAGACTGAACACTGTTTGTACTTTTCCCATTGTGTCCCTGTACATAGCTTACACTAATTCTTCCAAATCTTGGGGCTTCAAATCATCACAGGATGGCCCAAGGCAACTTTCTTGGGACTTTGTCATATACTTTGTCCAGGTCTAGAAATGTCCAGCTGGGTTCTTTCCTCATCCCCAGCTTCTTTCCACTCTCTGCCTCACAGTTGAAATTTGATCAGTTATAGTGCTTCTAGATTTAATTCTGACCCTGAATTGCTCTCGGTCCACTTAGCACCTACAAATGCCCATGCACCTTTTTGGCAATTAGTGGCTAGCCCAGATGTGGCCTGCAGCCTGTGGTCCATGTTTTCATATTTGGAGGATACTGGTCATAGTCGGTTCCTAACATGGTTGAACTACATGACTGATCCCCAGATAGGCATCACTTGGAGTCTGTGCTATGGCTCGTTACTCTGCATTTCTGATGACAGACCTTTGAAATCCAATTGGGAGGGTTTCATTCTTGAGGCAGAACACCCAAATACTTTTGGGAGTTGAAAGGAGCTTTATATAGACATGCAGAGAATATGAAAGCTCCACACAGATGGTGATCACACATCAGGATCAAACCCTTAACCTTGAGTTTGTGAGGCAAAGATCTTAGTCATATTGCATTTGTTGCCTCACAGTAATAAACACTCTCTTGTGCACAAAGACACATACAAATATGGACACATAGACACAGGCATACATACACACGCACACGCACGCATGCACACACACACACACACACACACACACACACACACACACACACACACACACACACACACACACACACACACACACACACACACACACATGCACGCGCGCTCACTCAGTTTTTATTAAGAAATACCCAATCTAAAATATGTTTGATAGTACGGTGTATGCATCATGGCATTTAAGATGTCAAATGGCATTTATATATATATATATATATATATATATGAATATCGGGCAAGAATCACAAAAATCATACTT
Source organism: Protopterus annectens (assembly GCF_019279795.1). Lineage (NCBI taxonomy): Eukaryota > Metazoa > Chordata > Ceratodontiformes > Protopteridae > Protopterus > Protopterus annectens. Next base: position 241,211,133 of record NC_056732.1, on the reverse strand, counting down.
ATTTGAAGTCTGATATGCAGCTCTGAAAAAAATAAGAGTAAATGAGCTTGTGCCATTAAGCAGATGGAAGTACTCCGACACTGATGAAATGTGAAGCACCGATAGTGAACAGAAAAAATTTAATATCACGCAGATAAAGTCGATGTACAGCAAGTCATCTTAGCAAATGTGTTTAACCACATGGCTGGCCACCATTAACTATTGATAAGAAAACAAATGAAACTGTATGACCTAAGATCTAATAGTTTTTTAGCATGCTTAGCTTTTAAGACAATTTCACGAAGGCTAAAGCTGTAGGTTTAAAAAGTACTGAAATTATGGCATTTGTAAATATGAATTGGGTGCTAAGAATTTTATAACCACTAGCAATGGGGAAAACTTCTAAAATCAATTTTTGCTGTGTTGTTCCTGTGGCACAGAGACAGTGTATCCATCTGCAACATTGACAATCTGTGCAGTCTGGTCACTTGTGAGGCCGGAGAGGAGGGGATTAGATGAAGTAGCCGATAACCAGCTCTTCTAGTTGAGGGAGGGTTAGAGGGATTCTGATGATGTGTCAACACTGTTGAAGATCAGGTGTCTCACGGTTTATCATAACAAGGCCGGGTGTAATAAAACTGGTAGGTTCGCGACAATGTCCTGACATTATTGCACCAGCCAATCATTCGGACCCTCCCACCATATTTGTGAAGACTCTTTATGGGGAGTTCAACTCCTCATCTGATCACCCCTGCCAAGAGCTAATATAAGATGTGTCAAGGAGTCAGCATGTTTAGCTTGAGTGATACTTAAATACACAGTGAATTTCTGGGTCTTTGTCTTTTTCTGAAAAGATGTCAAGTTTGCATAAACTAAAGCTCTGTTGGTGATTTCCTACTGGGTGAGGCAAGTAAACCTATATTTTTTGTCTGTGGGTGATACAGCTGCTTTCAGTTTTACCTGCTCCATTTTGTTTTCTGTTTTAAGAAAATCTGCTTGGCCTGGTGTTTTTCTTCTATGTGAGAGACAGACACTGAAATTATCCAGGTTGCACATTTTATGTGTTTTTTTCATTGGTTAAATTGTTTCTTGAGTGATACTTAAATATACAGTGAATTTCTTCTGAGTCTTTGTCTTTTTCTGAAAAGATTTCAAGCCTGCATAAACTAAAGCACTGCTGGTGATTCCCTGCTGGGATATATTTTTTTGTCTATGAGTGATACAGCTGCTGTCATAGATGACTCCATTGTGAGACACACGGATGTTTCCCTCATCAGATTGGATAAGGAACACGTTATGGTGAGCGACCTGTCAGGTGCCAGGATCCATCAAGTCACTCAAGCACTTAAATCACTCAACCACAAGTACTGGTATGACTCTGTCATAGTCCATATGGGGGTGAATGACTTGAGACATATCTCACTGGACTATATGAAGAGAGACATGACTGAGCTCTCAGATTATGTGTCATAGGCAGGTATACGCATAGCCTTAACCAGCATTCTACCTTCTTTAAGGACGATGCCACAATACAAACAAAAATGATTGACTTTAACAATTGGCTTAGCTTCTGGTGTCATTCTAAGGGGATCCAATATCTGTCAATTCTGGAAAGACATGGTTGACAGGCCACACTACTTTGCCAGATATGGTCTGCACCTGTCTCCTATAGGTTTTTGGATACTGGCAAAGACATTAGCCACCACTATTGTGTCTCTTTTAAGCAATGCCAAAAATAACCAAACTCCAACATAACAAAATCCTCTCTAGATAAACTTAAGGTGCTGATGCTTAATGCTTAGAGTTTAAACAAGAAACTGCACTACCTGAAAGAACCCCTCTCTTTGGAAGATACATCTGTGCAGTCACTGAGACATGGTTCAAAGACATGGAAAGCACCCCGGCCATTCAGGGCTGCAACACCTTCCATACATTCATACCACAATCTGAGCATGAAAGAAGCAAAAGAGGACATGTATCCATCTTCATTAAGGATAAGTACAACTCTAGACTGATCAAACAGTATGACTGTCTTGAGCTACTCCATGTCAAATTAACTATAGGCAAAGCCCCTACCACATCATAGCTAGCTATATGTCCCCCAACATGAAACAGGAAAAGGATGCCATATATCTGGACATACTGGAGTTACTTGCCATACAGCACAATTGATTTTAATTATCCTAGCATCGATTGGGAAACATACACGAACACAAACATGCTGATTCAGAGGTTCTTCGACTTTGTCAATACAAATGCTCTAGAACAGCTAGTCATCACACCCACAAAAGGTACAAATGTCCTAGACATAGTACTCATTAACATGTCCTCCCTAGTAAGATGGGACCATAAATTAGTCTTGTTTGATGTATTTATAAGACTAGATACTCCAACAAGCTAAAAAATGCTTAAGAATTTTTCTAAAGACAAATCACCTCCTACTAAGTGATGGTATAAGAAGTTTTAAAGCCCCCTCAAATGCAGATAACAGAGATTCCTATGTTGAGGTATATACCACTGCCTTGTATAACCACTTAAGCAATTGTATAGATTTGTCTGTGCCTGTCCAGATTAAAACCAGGTCTTGCCAAAAAAGCAAGCCACCTTTGTGGAGCTCTATTATAAACAGGCTATACAACAACAGAAATAAACTAATGTCCAAGAATAAGACATAACTGGCTCAGCAGAGGAAGAAATCCTTCTCTATCTTAAACAAACAAATTAGAGATCTTGTCATGTCCTTCAAAGCTAATTGCAAAGTAAAAATATCCTCCCTAGCTAAGGATAATCACAAGGCATTTTTTAACTATATCCAAAATCTAAAAAAGAATTACCCAGCTATGAAGTGGTTGTGGATGACACCACCCATACTCAAACGGAGGTAATAGCCAATCTGCTAGCTGACAGATATGGAGCAAACTTCACCCCCTGTCCTATCCATCTTCCCCCAAATTATACCTGTCACCACTGATCAATCTATTATCTCAAGACAGCAGGTCACCTTGATGGTCTCCAAAGCCAAAAATACAGGATCAATAGGACCAGACAACATCCTAGGTTGCCTTTTAAATAACCTAAAACATGGCCTAGCAAACCCACTTGGATCCCTGTTTAACTACAGCCTATGAACTGCCTATGTTCTGGTGAAATTGAAGACAGCAACAGTAATCCCTCTGCACAAAGTGGGACCATCAACTGACCCTGAGAATTATAGGCCCATAAGCTTGATTAGCCTCATCTGCAAGGCCATGGAAAGAATCATTATGGACCTTATTAACACGGACATAGGTAATCACTAAACTCTAGAATGAACCCAGCTCGGATTCGTTAAATATCATGCCTATTAAACATGGCTGACTTCTTTGAGAAAATCGCCAAGGTCCTGGATGAGGGAAACACAGTGCATACCACCTATTTGACTTAGTGAAGGCATTTGACACAAGCCCTCACTGAGGTATTATAGAGAAACTCTCTCAGTTGTAAATTAACCCGTACATTACCAGATGGGTAGCCAACTGGCTCACTGACAGGACACATACTGTCAAAGTGGGTGACTTCACCTCTAGCAAAAGACCAGTCACCAGTGGCATACCACAGGGTTCTGTGCTGGGCCCCTTATTGTTTGGAATTTATTTCTCTGAAGTCCAGGCAAACACGGACATCCTGTACCTGACCACGTTTGCTGACAATTGCAATTTGGGAGCAATTATTGAGTCCCCCCTGTGATGTTAATATTTTGCAGACAAGGTTAACTTATACAAATGATTGGTATGAAAGCCACGGAGTAAAGCTAAATGCAAAAAATGTATTATTATGCCCTTTGGGAAAGCTGATATCCCTACTAATTACATTATAGGCACCCCCCCCCCTAAGTGTAGACCCAATGGTATGTGATCTGGGTACTCAGGTTGATAGCAATCGGAACTTTGACCACCACATATCCACAGTAGTAAGGAAATCCTTCTATGTGGCACTTTTTATAAGTAAAGGCATTGCATCTAGATCTAAGGATGTTATAATCCCCTTATACTCGGCCCTCATCAGACCAGTAATCGAGTACAATGCTCCCTTTTGCATGTACCTTACCAGTCACCTGCAACAATTGGTGAGACCACATAGTTTCTCACCAAGAAATTATAGGGTACACAAAACAAGTCTAATGTGGAAAGAGAGGAAGCCTTGCCACTGTATTCTGTCTCCTACAGGTTGCTAAAGGGTGACCTGTGCTTGGCTTACAGGGCAGTCTCTGACCCGGCCGTGATGGAAATGCTACACATTTGTAAATCAAACTGCACAAGGGTCACTCACTCCAGGGATCTTAATCTAGCCTCTGACATGAATAGGTCATACTGGAGAGCTAGATACATCTCCCAGAGATTGACACTTCTCTGGAACAAGCTTCCAATTCACGTGAAACAGAGCCCCTCCATGACCCTCTTCAAATGCAACCTAGATCAATGGATGGGTGGCAGCAAATTTGCTCCTGAGGTGGCACCCATATCCCTTCTGGACAGATGAAGTTGGTATTAAGTAATATAGGCCCTTACCTCTGCGAACTTCACTCACCTAACCAATGACAATTGGGGCAACTCGGGATAAATATGTCTAGGCTTGTAAGGGCCATTAGCCTACTAACCTTCTGTGAATCTATGAACCTATGAAAATACCCTCCTGGTAAAAAGATATGTTCGAGGTTCAGGATAAGAAACAGCTGGGGGATCTAGAGTTGGGCATCAGTTGAAGTCAGGGAGTGGAGTCAGAGGCTGCATAGGGATGTGGGTGAGAGAATCTCAAAAAAAGAAAGAAAATCAATGAATTTGTGACTAATGGCAATGCTTTTATATTTTTATTTTATTTTATTTTACATTTGTTAACCGGGAAAGTCCAACTTGACACACATCCATTTTCAGCGGAGGCCCGAGGAGAAAAGCTCAAATAGCATGTCATAAAGAAATTACACAAGAATATCATACAGAGATATAGGTTCCATAGAAACATAAGTTATGTATAGATTAACGATTCCTTTAGTAAAGTCAGCATACAGCATTCTAGTAGTAGGGTTCATATAGAATATAAAATATAAACACACAATAAAATTTTTTTTTTCTTTCTAAATTATGAGTACTCTCAATATTTTGTTACAGAAATAACCAGTGATTATTAAGCTTGTGCTGCGGTAGTGTTGTTGCCTCACAGTAAGACGTTGTCCTGTTCGATTCTCAGCTAAAGCGCCTTCTGTGTGGAGACATGCGTGAATGGGCGTACCTTCTTTGAAGGTTGTGCGTCAGGGCTGGCAATGTGGTATGTAAAAATCTACTGCCAATCATTAGCGGACCGGAGTTCCGCTGTGGCGACCCCTAACCAGGAAAAGCCAAAAGATACAACATTAAGCTTTACAGTGAAAGGAATTAGGGGACCTTTAGTAGAATCCTTGAACATGGTATTGGTGCAAATTAACATGGGGAGTAGCACGAACAAAGCCAATTGTTTGAGAAGTGGGTTCTCGTGAGTTTCTTAAATTGAATAGTGGAGGTACTGGAGGTTATTTGGCTAGGTAGTAAATTCCAGATTTTGGCAATAGTGCAGGCAAAGAGAGATTTTCCAGCATCATTTTTGTGTCTGATAACGCTTATTAGGTTCTGAGAACTAGATCATAAGTCTCTGGTAGGGATGTGAGGCTTAATTATATTTTGAAGTGCAGAGTTTTTTCTGGAAGGTAGAAGAGATTATGCGCTATTGTGAGTTGATTAAACAGAAGTAGTTGAGGTAGCTTGAGCCAATTGAATTGGTTAAGGGCGAGACAGTGGTGGGATTTGTATGAGGTTTCAGTAGCAAACTTGGCTATTTTGTTATAACAAGATTTCATTTTGTTCAGATCACTCTGGTGGAGATTAGTAAGGATGGGAGAGGCATAGAGAAGGATGGATAAGAGATGAGTGCTTGCAATAGTAGCTTTGGTTTGTTTAGTTATAAAGTGTTTGTTCCTATAGAGAAGTCCTAGTTTTTTATTAACTTTCTTATGGTTTGTGCTATATGGATGTCAAATTTGAGGTTATTGTCAACTTCTACACCTAACAGTTTAGTATCTGCAGTTGGAGTGATTTGAATGTTATCTTTGGAGTGAATGGTGAAAGTGTTGTTGGGGGGGGGAGCATGACCTGGGCCAAAAATAATTAATTTAGTTTTTTTTTTGGGTTAAGAATAAGTTTGATGTTTGTGAACCATGTTTTAGCTAGAGTAAAATTGTTTTGGGTGAGGATTTGCAGTTCCTTTAAGGTGGGGGTGGCACTTATAAGGGTGGTGTCATCTGCTTATTTTACTACTAATGCTGTGAGTGAGGAGGAATTGATTTGGTTGGTGAATAGTGAGAGCAACAGTGGGCCAAGGATGTATCCTTGAGGGACAACTATGGATACTGGTAGCAGGTGGGACAGCTGGTCATGCCATAGGACTGCCTGCTGTTGACCAGATATGTAGCTAGTAAACCATGATATAGTGGAGGGGCTGAGGCTTAGGGTAGATAAAGTGTGGAGAAGAATGTTATGGTCTACCATGTCAAAGGCTTTAGATAAGTCTAAGAAAATGGAAGATACAAACAGTCCCTTGTTTCTATTGTGGTTAATTATATCTGTAATTTATAGTAATGCTGTGGGATGATCTAAAGCCATGCTGGGTTTTGGAGATTAAGTTGTTTTGTAAGAGGTAGCGAAGTAGTTGGGAATGCACAACTCTCTCTAATATCTTGGATAGAGGTGATAGTATTGCGATTGGGCGGTAGTGTGTGAGTTCTAAGGAGTTGCCCCCTTGTGCAGTGGAATAATGTGTGATGTTTTCCACAGGGTGGGGACTTTGAATTCTGCAAGTGATCTGTTTATGAGGATGGACACAGGATAGGCTATGGCATCTGCTGCTATCTGAAGGAATTCAGCTGGTAGGGTGGCAGCAGCTAGTGTGGCTGGTCTGAGTTTCTTAAGGAGCTTTGAAATAGTTTGAGTGGGTACAGGGTGTAGGGAAAAGTTGGTGGTATTGTTTTGAGTAGTAGGGTGAGTTTTGCTAGCACCTGGTATAGGGCTGCTAGTGGTATTGAGGGCATTGGTAAGGGTTTGGACTGTTTTGGTAAAGAACTTGTTAAATTGTGTGGGAATGTTTCATGGTTATTTGGTAGTACTGGGGTTGGGGTGGTGGATTTACCTGGGTGGATTATGTCATTTATTGTAGCCCAACATTTCTTAGGATTGCTGGCATATTTTTCCTGCTTTTGTAGTCGTTATGTTTGTCTAGTTTGATTTGTTTTTTGGCTTTGTTTCAAAGTTCTTGGTAGGTTTGCCTCAGATTACTGGTTTTGTTCTTTTGATATTGACTCCAGGCCTGATCCTTTTCTTTCATTGTAGTCTTAGTATCTTTAGTTAGCCATGGAACATAGTTAGCTTTTAGTCTTATAGTTCTGGAGGGGCATGGCAGTTTAGGATTTGCAGGAAAGTGGAGTTACAGTACTGTATGGCATCATATAGAGATAGTAGTTTTAAGGGTGTCCAATTACAGCTTTGTAGTGAATTGATGAAGTCAGTTGTTTTAAAGTTCTTTTTGTTATGTATTACTCTGAGGTTGGGTTGGCTTATGTAATGGGGTCTGTTCTGAATTAGGTAGGTTGGTTGATGATCCCTTAGACTGCCAGGTAGACAGCCAGAGTGCCATGCTAGAGTGGGGTCAGATAACAGAATCCAGTCTAAGATGGATTCACGTTTTGGGGTTTTGTCTGTTCTGGTTAGGGTGGATATAATTTGGGTAAATCTATGGAGGTTAATGTGGGTAGTTGGAGTGTGGCTAGAGCAGTTCAGCCAGTCAATATTAAAGTCACCTAATAGTACAGTTTCTTGTGGTATAGACTATGAGATCCAGTTTAGCAGGTTTTCCATTATAGTAGTGTTATTGGCTGGTGGAATGTAGCCATCTGCAATAATGATATGTTTGAGTTTACTTTTAATTTGCAAAGAATTAGTTCAACATCTTTGATTTCTTGGATGTTATAATCAATTTGTTCAGTGGTGAGATGATTTTGGAACAATATCGCTACACCACCTCCCTTTTTGTCTGCTCCATCTCTGCGTATTATGTTATAGCCAGGGACTGTAATCTCATTATTATGGTTCAGTTAGCACTGCTATTTCTGGTTTATATACAGCTAAAAGGGTGTGAAGGTCCTGGAATTTGTTAAGTATACTTCTTAAAGCAAAGAGTTAGAAGGTCACACTGAAAAAACGATCAGAAAAAAACTAAATGAAAATGCCAGCCAAGCTAGAACTTCCAATGAGTAACCTCCCAAACATCCTGTAATAGAGGCACATGGGAAATATGCAAATGACCCTTATGAACATCAGGTGTTTCAGCTATATGGCGATTCTGATTGCTCATGACTTTTACATTTGAAGTCGTTTTAATGGACAATTTCAGGCCAATACAGCCAAACCCCACTAGCTATGAATATGCATATTTCGGCCTTGTTATGACCTCATCAGCATAGCATAAGCAGAGTGTTTAGATCAGCTGGGTATAACAACCCTGTGTTTCTTATGCTTAGTCAATCAGAATCGCCATATAGCTGAAACACCTGATGTTCATAAGGGTCATTTGCATATATCCCATGTGCCTCTGTTACAGGAGGTTTGGGAGGTCACTCATTGGAAGTTCTAGCTTGGCTGGAGTTTTCATTTATTTTTTTCTGATTGGTTTTTCAGTGTGACCTTCTAACTCTTTGTTTTAATTTATTTGGGATATTTTGCAGTCACCCTAATGATAATGGACATCAGCTGGGTATAACAACCGTGTGTTTCTTATACTTGGTTGAACACTCTGCTTATGTTATGCTGATGAGGTCATAACAAGGCTGAAATATGGATATCCATAGTTAGTGGGCTTTGGCTTTACTAGCCTGAAATTGTCCATTAAAATGACTTCAAATGTAAAAGTCATGGGCAATCAGAATTGCCATATAGTTGAAACACCTGATGTTCATAAGGATCATTTGTATATATCCCATCTGCTTCTGTTACAGGAGGTTTGGGAGGTCACACATTGGAATCTCTGGCTTGGCTGGAGTTTTAATTTAGTTTTTTTCTGATTAAGTATACTTCTTGCATTTATGTTAATGAAGTGGAGAGAGGAGGTAGGTCTATAGTATAGGGGGTTTGGCTGATTAGAGTCTGTGTAGGGTGTTGTGGTGGGCCCTGGATTAGGGTGAATGTCACCACAGCGAATGAGTTTGTGGAGAAGGTTAGTTTGTGTAGTAATTTAGTATGTTTTAATGAGGAGTGAGGGTTAGTTCTGACTGACAGTTTGTGGTGGGAGTAAGAGACTGATCTAGAGGAGGTGAGGTCTAGTGGTGTGATAGGGAAGTTACAAAGTTTCAGGGGAGTGGATAGAGGTTTGGTTTGCCATTGTGGGGGGGCACTGATTTGTAGTGGAGTGTGGTAAGAGGAGAGGTAGGAGAGCAGGAGAAAGGTGATGATAGTACATAGGTAGAGCAGCCCTTTTATTAAGTGGGACTCTTGTTTATAGTTCATCATGCTTGGTGAAGAGTGTTTAAGGGTAGTATCTTAAAGTAAGTGGGTTTGATATACTAATAATGAGTGATAGTAAGAGTGTGGTGAAGGGTGTTGGTTTGTAAGTGATATGTGTGGTGCGAAACTCTAATTGGGTTGGAGGGAACTGATAGAGGGTGTGGTGTCTAACTATAAATGTAATTGATATGGGGTGGGTGGAATGGGAATAAGGTAAGGGAGTGGAGTGAGCATAGTGAACGGAGCAAGGCAGAGCCAGTAGTCCAAGACATTGGAGTGTTTGGGAGACTATCAGTGTTATGTGAAAGAGAGCCTATTACAGCAATATGTATCCTATATGGGTGGAAGGTAATTATGTGGCAGTTAAGTAACCTCAGACTAAATTCAAATGAAATAGTATATGAGAGATATTTTGTGTAATTCAGGGAGCTGGAGTGTATGCAGGATGGGTAGGAAGAGGCAAAGCTGCACTCTAGATTATAGAAGAAAAGGAGTGCAGTATAAGTAAGAAGGTAACAGATATATGGGGGGGGTGATGCCTGCTGCTAATCTGTGATGCAGCGTTTGACCACACTAAAGTCAGTCAGCTGTCCTTAAGGGAGTACACTATGTAAAGTACACTAAACCAAGAAAGTTAACATACATTCACTGCTTTCAGGCTATTGGTCTCTCAAACTTCTTTGCTGGGTCCACAGTATTTTCTGGGTGATTCTTCTTAACTGATATAGGCATTTGATGGGAGGGGAGAACCCTTAAATAATGGTTACGAATGGTCACTAACACGCTAGCAAGTACAGCAGCGGCAGCATCTATGGGGAGGCTAGGACAGTTTTATGCTTTTACATGCCCTTGTGAGAAATTATATGTAGGAATGAGAAGAATGCACAGAATTCAATGGCGTCTTTGGGACATTACAATAAAAGTATGGACAGACCAGTTGATAAACATTTTGCTCTATTTCATGACGTTTCTATCAGGAACATTACATTTATAGGACTGGAATCTGCTGGAGGAGTACAATGAGCTAATATATTAGTTTTACTTGAACATGGGTAAAGCTATTGGATTTATACTTTAAACCATTTTAGAGAATGGGGGACCTGTAGATTGCACCTTGACTGGAGAATGAATGTTCTCCAGCAGAGTGTTAATCTACAGGTAATGTTCACTGAAAAATAAGTCCACCTCTTCATGACATATCAAGCTGCAGTGGAGCTCAAAAAAAAAAAAAATAATGGCCACCATTTGTGTTAGCATGCATTTTCTGAAGCAGAAGTGTGCCTGTGAGAAAGAGTGTGTGAGATGGACTACTGCCAGCAGCAACGGGAAAGAAGGTGTCATAAGATCGTTCAGCTGAATAAATCTGGATAAAGCCTAAAATAAAGGGGAAATGAAGGCTAAAAAATAGAAAGTGATTTTAATTATTGATCTTATACAAACTTGCTTAAATAAAGGATTTCTGTTATCATGAATTTTCTGAAGAAAATAAAACCCTGAAACTCAAATGTATGTCATTATTTAGTAACTTCACTCTCCAATGACTGCTAACAAACCAAATGTCTTAGGAGTAAGGGACCAAAAATAATGTCAATTTCTGGATTTTTTTAAAGTGTTATATTTTGGATGGAAAATGCTTCCTCTAACACCATTAACATATACTACAGGAAGTTTGAAACATTAGGTGGAGGAAGTATTTTACATCAAATATATAGAAAAATATATATCAATAAAAATAATAAGTAAGTAAAACACAACAATTTTACAGACTGCCCATTCTCTAAGTATAATAATGCCCTCCAGGGTATGTCTTATTGTGGAAATAACACCCTGGACAGGCATTATTGACGCAACAACACACACCCTGTTGAGCATTATGCATTTTTAATATTAAATCCTGTTTAGTATAAAATAGTAGTTTACTGTTCTTTTTTTTTTTTTTTTTTTTTTACAGTTCAGTGGTTATAAACTGTTAAAATTACTGAAATAGTGATATTTACAGCCTATATATTTGTTCTGGAGACAGCTTGGTTTCAATTGCAGTAGGGAAGCTGTTTCAATTTTTGTATTAAAGTTTTGAATATGATAGTTTAAATGCTGTTTTTTTCAATACAAACTATTAGAATTTTAATTGAGTTTGAAATTATCTGATTCACTACTTACATTCTAAAATAAGTATTGTTTTTCTGTGAACTGCTGAGATATTGTTATATAAATGAGTAATTATTCATAGGTAAATACTAGGCTGAATCTAGGAGATTCATACTTTGCAAAATATGTCTGGGAGGTAAAACACCTTAACTATTATGCCAACCCCAAACCACTTGTTTTGTGTTGGTTTTATTGCAGCTGTTGTATGGTTTATACTACCTCTGCGAAAGGTATTTTGACCTGAGGTGCTGAAGTATTTAGCTACGCTCCTGTTTCTGCTCTTTGAATGAAGATCCATAATGATTCACAATATTTCTCTGATATTTCTTCATCTGGGCTGCTGATCACTTGTTTGGAAATTTTTTTTTGTTCTGTGCTTAACACCAAATAATATTGATAGGATTTCTATATCGAGAATGTGTGCTGATTGTAAATGCAGTTAATCCTAAACTAGTTTTACATAATATAAAGTAAGGAAAAAGTAGAGAAGGCCCTATATTAGGGACAATTAGTGTTCGATGATTACTTATTCGATAAAATGAAAGTTCGATGATGTGATATAGACATGATATATGTGTAGGATTTATGAAGAGACTTAAGTTATATGTGAAGGCTTCTGCTCTGAATGGTTGTTGTCTTTCGGCTTTTCCCGGTTAGGGGTCACCACAGCGGAACTCCGGTCCGCTAATGATTGGCAGTAGATTTTTACGTGCCGAGTTGCCAGCTCTGATGCACAACCTTCAATGAAGGTACGTCCGTTCATGCATGTCTCCACACAGAAGATGCTCTAGCTGAGAATCGAACAGGACAACGTCATACTGTGAGGCGACAACGCTACCGCAGCACCACCAC
>NC_056732.1:241151097-241193597 GCF_019279795.1 Protopterus annectens | reverse complement strand
TGGCAGGGCATATGTATGCCTCCCAAATATGCAACAAAGTCTAGAAGATTTAGGATTTTTTCTTGGAAATGTTTGCATAGGTATTTTTATACCCCAAGCAAACGGGAAAGAATTATTCCTTGGGTAGTTGCTAAATGTTGGAGGTGTGAGGGGGAAGAAGGAGGTAACTGGGAACATATGTTTTGAGAGTGTAATGAGTTGTCAGAGTTTAAAAATTCCCTACAGAGTACACTGTCAGAAATACTGGGTAAGCAAGTGGGTGTATCTAAGAAAATAACTTCTTGAGATGGGATACAGGACCTGAATTGTCTAGACAAAAGAAGACCTTGTTAAGTATAATTCTGGTGGCCGCCAAAAAAGCAATTACTAGAAAATGGAAAACAAAGTCTAAACCAATTGTATTTGAAATATTGAATGTTGTAACAGAGATAAAATAACCGGGAGTGGGATCTTTAGAAATGAGTAGTAGTAAATTGCATAGGAAACATGGAAATTGTGGGAAAGATACATGCAGAATAGTGTTTTAGAGGGTGAGTGACATTTAAGAGAAGGCAGGAATTGAGCAATTTGAGGAATGTTGGGTTGATGATAGTTATACAAAAGAATACATGTGATGTATGATGTTTGCAGTTGGGAACATGTTTATATGGTTTATTTTTTATATAAATATATGTTTGCCTATGCCTTAAGTGATAATTCATTAAAGTTAAAAAATAGAATAACATGAGATAATTTCTCAAGCCTGAAAGGACTGATTTAATCAAAATGGCTATAAGCATATGTTTGGTAATATAAAATAATAAAAATATTGTTTAATACATACAACATTTTTCCATAAAGGCAGCAAGGCAAGCCTTATTTGTATTCCAAAAAGTAACAAAAGCCACAATTCCAAAATATATACAGTTAGGAATATTAAGACAAGCAGATAACAAAAGCAGACTGATCAATGTCATATAAGTGTGCTGATTTTATCCAAATGGTTACAAAGCTAGCCAGTGTTAGGAAAGTAACAATGATCAATGTGCATAAAATACGTAATGGAATCTAAATATAGTAGTGGAATCATTTATACTACCTGCATAAATGTATGTGTGTCAGAAAAATATGTATTAGTGTATGTATTAGTAATTTGCTTAGTGCATTTAAGGCTTGAAAAGGGTTAACACATTTATTCTATTTCACACTGCATAAAATCTGCACAAATTGCAGAAGCTTTCTAACCTTGTATTGTCATGAAATATGCACAGCTATAATCTTTGCTTATGCTTTGGAAATTTACAAGGAAGCAGATAATTTCTGCTTGTGTCAGGAAAATAATGAATAGATGTATCACTTGTATTAATGTTATGAGACTTAGACAAGGAGTTCCACTTGTGCTGTGAGAAAATACACAGCTGCAGAAGCTATAGATAATCAGAACAAAGACTGCTTGAAAATATGAACTGCAATCAGCATTTGCTTGTGCCTAAGCTAGAAAAGTACCTTGAAATGTAACACATGTATTAGAACTACACAATAGAAGCTTGTAACAGGGTAGAGCCCACCAAGGCCAGGTTGTTTTTCTCAAAATGTTTTTCATAAATCCAGTCATGTCAGCAGAAAATCTGAGTAACACCTGCTGTAGAACAATACTGAAAGTTGTGTTTGATTACGTCAACCATAGAAGGCAATGTCTTGTAGAACAGTATAAGAATAGCATACTTCCTGTTAGTAGTTAGGCAAAATCCTGTATTTGCATGTTTTTGTCTCCTTGCAGCAAGTTATTAAATGTGCCTTATCTGAACCTTACGTGTATTGGTCTTTGAGGTTTTTTCCTTTGACAATGTGTTACTGTGTTAACTTGGTTTGTATCTTAGAACCAAAAATGGCCACTGACTGTAAGAAAACTTGAGTTTCTGATGTAACCCCAATTTAATCATAGGAAAGGTATAGTGGGGTGATGTCCCAACAACAACAGAGAGGTAAGAAGGCAACGATCCAGAGGACTGCATAAGCAAGACTACAGTCTACCCTCACAATTCCCAGGTAAGTGGTTTGCAGTCTGTATCTGCAAAACATGAGCTTCTTTTGGTTTTAAGATAAATATTAATTAATACAACTGTATTTGCATTAAAAGACTGAAATGTTGCAAAGGAACTACTGAATCACATGTTCATTACAAGATGGCAGTTTGTGAAGGCACAGGATTTAGGCTAAGGATTCTGCAAATTCTTGGTTTGTCAGTGTACAGTACCACAGACTCACCCACTGACTCCCTTAAAAAGTCAAAAAGTAGTCCCTGATAAACTGTGGCCAGCAGGTTAGCAAGTCATTAATTGCTGAGGCCTTAAAAGAAGCATAGGATGAGGAGAAACAATTCTATAATTTTTTGTCTAAAGCAAGTACTTAGGGTGAGTGCAATTAAGAGATGTATAAAACAGAAACACAAACATGCTAGGGAACAATGGGGATCCCTTCACATATGCAGAAATACATATATGCAATGTACTTTAGCTTCAGAAGAAAGACACAAAGGAATTAATCAGGCATTTCAAACAGGACTTTAATTTCTTGAAATAATGTAGATATGCTGTTACCTGTATTTTGTATGGAAATTAAGAGTGGGTGGGGGGCTTATGGAGAAAGCAGCCTTCATCCTAGCAGCATTGTCTAGTGATTCTGTGTTATGTTTGTTAATGCAAATATGCTATAATGATTCTAAATTTTCAAGGAGTTCAAAGAGCTGGTTTGCTTATAATGGTCTTTACATGAAAACTAAACTGACAGCACATATTGGAGATGCTTTCCACAGTGTTTGAACCAACAGTATTCAACATAGGTACACTCCATTTGAAATAAAAAAGGCGAAGGGAAATTTAAATGCTTGTTAGCTTTTTTTATTTTGTGTCATAGGTATTTTCTTGTTTAACTGAAAACTCTTGTATTTTTGATAAACCTTATATTGTATTTAGTCACATTCAAAGTATTATGCATTTTATATTGTGACTTTTTTTCTTTGTGGAACTCCACTGAAAATGTGTTTGCTCAGCTTGATAATACTACTTAAGAGATATACATAAGAAAATGCCAGCAGTATTATGATAGATTATTATTACTGTAGAAAGTGCATGCTTTTGTTACTTTCAGAACAGGCTAAAAGCTCTGTAACATTATATAACAATAGATGATGAAATTATGTCTGTTATTATCATTTTCTGACTTAAGTCTCACTCTCTTTGCAGTATTTTCTGTAACAGTTAAATAGTTTTATATGACATTCTTGAAATGTATAGCAATGGCATTCTCTCACAAGGTTTAAGATTATTTTACCTAAAGACTAGTACTGTAATGATGGCTGGATTCCTATTACAAGAACAAAAGTTCACTACTATGAACTTGTAATAGGAAGCCTCACTTCTGCGAAAGTTCACTTTAACGAAAGTGAACTTTTGCGTAAGTGCACTTCACCAAAAACACCGCAGCACAGTGGAGGACATAAAAAAAAAAGCTATGTCCTCCACTAGGGTGCGAGAGTCATGGACCTTAGGGTTAGGGCACGGGTTAGGGTAAGGGGATAGTTAGTAAAGCTATCCCCTGACCCTAACCTATGCCCTAACCCTAAGGTTCGTGACTATCGCACCATAGTGGAGGACATTGCTATGTCCTTCACTGCGCTGCAATCGTCACGGACCTTAGGGTTAGGCACGGGTCGTGGTATCTTACTATGACCCGTGCCGTAACCCTAAGGTCTGTGAGTACTGCACAGACGTTCAGTACAACACCCGTTCATTGTACTGAACTTCGTGTAAGTGCACTTTCGCTACAGTGAGCATTCCATGCACTATTTTGAATTAGTGAAAATTCGATCTAGTGTATGGAACCCATGATGGCTACCTTCTCTGTTGTAATGACTGTTTATTATGATATCATAATGATGATGTGCTAATTTGTCTTTGTCACATTACCAATAAAATTGTCTTCAAAACTTAATTGACAAAACAAATAGCTGTATAATAATGAAGAGATGACCTATTATCCCACATCATTAAGACTTGCAGTTTAATTTATAGCCTGATATAATGGCACATATACTATAGAGTGGAACAATGTAGAGCAACCATATTTATATCCTGTGTTTTAATCCTTTCAGTCCAATGTAAACTGTAGCTTAAAAGACTCCATTTACCTTTTAACACTGTCAGAAACACATCTGTTTACAACAGTACATTTAAACTCATCAAGGATCGAACCTAAATGTCATAGTAATTTAATTGTTATTTTTGTCATCCTACAGTTTTGTGCCACTTGCATTGGAGTATGATTTGTGCCATAGTATGACATTACAACTGCTAGTCACCACTGCAGGGTTAATCCTCCTATATGGTATTCATAATTAGCTAAATGACTGAATACAATATAACATAAACAGTCTGTTAAGAAACTAATTCAGTCCATTCTAACATGAAATGCTCAGCATTTTGCAAAAAGCACCAGTTTATTGGATGACATAACTGATTACATTAAAGTTACAATATAGACTGAATCTCATTGAAAAAATAAATAAATAAGCAGACAAATTTTAACTAGTCTAATATGCACGATGCCATAACAAGACATAAGCTAGTTATTTTTATGATGGTAAAACCTTGTCTTGAGAAGCAAACATATTAGAATAATCAAAAAATATAGTTTGTTGACTCAGTGGCACAGATGGATAATACTTTGGCTGCATTCTAAATAACCCAGGATTAATTACATCAGGTGAGGGTGGGAATGAGAGGTCAGTGTTGACTGACCCTCCTGGCAGGAAGGGGGAGATCCACCCATTGCAGTTCTGGCACCACTTACTGGATAGACAGAGGTGCACAGTATGCAACATATCACCCAGATATGGATGTGAGGCTCTGCCAAGCTGCACTCATATGGTACCTTTCACAGGCATGTTTAGGAATGTGCATTTACGGGGGGGGGGGCACAGCTGGCCCTTGCATCTACAGTCAGACACAACAGCACTGGAGGAGTCACCTCAACCACTGGGGGAGATGTTGTCACCACAGAACTAGATAAACTGTCATGGTTATCTGGATGATGACTGCACTGTGGCCTGTACTAATCTCAATGAGGTGGAACAACTGCGCATAATTATGACAGGGGTGTGATGGTTTACAAGCAAAGGGCAAGAAAGAGAATTTAAAAAGTCATAAAAAGTTTAAGTCATTTATATGTTTTTTCTTTAGTCAGTAATCCATTGAGGACAAGAATATTTCCACAAGCTATACATAGCACATAGACAGCAGCTCCAAACTAAATTCAAGTTCCAAATTAATCAAGGAAAATGAAAAGCAATGCTGTCTGTAAATACCCTGCAAAGTCACACACTAAAAGTCTATCTGAAAGAATATCTTGTGTAGCTATAAAAGCAGACTGATATGAAATGCAGTGTGCATCATTATTGCATGTATGATATGTTTCCTATTAAGGGGTTATCATAAATGGTAAACATTGTTAAAAAAGTAAAAATTCTACTGTGAAATACATTTGACTAATTTTAGCTTAAGGTGGAGCTGCACTGCCCCCCTTACTAAGTTAGTCAGCTTTTTGTTTTACCTTGACAGAGTCATCCAAAGTTTCCTGGTTGCTTGCTGCTTTTACTTCTGCTACTAGTTCTTTTGAAGATCAGATGTCTTATCAAAGCTGTTATATCATTATAATATTCTGCATATATTGCCTTAAATTTTATTGGCAATGAGGGTCTCAGGATTTGAAGACTCCAACATCTTCATCAAAATGAGAATGAGAAAATAAAGGAAAAATGTCACCTCTGGGTAGTTAGCCTGCAGAGCATCTTAAAATCCACTTTTCAGTGGATTTATGTTTTTTTTATTACTAATAGCATTTAACATGAAGTAGGAAAAAAGCCACACTTCTTTGTGTATATGAAATGAAAGTCATAATTTTAATGAATAACCTCCTAAAGCCTACAAAACACAATTGCCATGGATGCATGGAGTTGGTAACCTTAGTGAAATATTTAAGTGTTGTACTAGAAAGCTTACTGAATCGGGGTCAAATATATAGCTATGTTGAGAAAATAAGACTAAGACTGCAATTATGGAGAGACATTACAGCAGGTACTGAAAGATGTAATTAAAAGAAGAATAAATGGCGAATGCATATAAATAAAATAATTATTAAAAAGTAACATGCCATTTGAAATGCCTTATATACTGATTTGACAGAGTAAGCAGAAAAATATATCTAAGATTTGCAAATTAAACAATTAGAAGTAGCATGTAACTAAATAACAGAAAAGCACAATGCAGGATGTAGTCCCAAGAATATTAATTACAGCAACACCAAAGTTGTTATAGGTGTACTGCTAAAATAGCACAAAGCTTTTTGATACAAATTCATGTAAAAAAATATTTGGTTTGTGGTATACTGATAACATAGCAATAGCCAACAGAGTTAAAAACCTACCACTGATTGTCGATGCACTTTTGTTAGGGAGAAAAGTATATGGAGTGCAAATGAGTCATTTCCTTTACCTACCATGCAAACTGTAAGTCTTCTGAAATGACAACTAGTTCTTGAACAAATGAGATTAGGTGTTGAATTAAACATAGATTAAGTCTAATCACTGAACAGAGCTTTAGGGGAATAATTTTTCACAATCTACTGATACTGATGTGAAGCTCATGGTAACCTGTAAGACATGAGGCTTACTGATGTGAAAGGTGCTTATAAGGAGCAAAACAAAAAAAAGCAGTGCTGGTAACTGTGAATGGTATTGATCACAGTTATCTTGGCAAACTTTTACTAAATAAAATTAGAGAATGGGCGAACGTACATCAGCACTCTGATGTGAGAATGACGTTCTCCAGCAGGGTATTAATGTGCAAGTAATGCCACCGAACATTGAGACCACTGCTTCATGGCAGCATATCAAGCTGCCGTGGAGCTTAGACAGAAAAAAATAATGTCCACCATTATTTTACGCTTGCTAAGCAGTGTTTCTGCTTTTTAACGAGTGTAAAACCTAAAAAAAAGAAAATTAAAAGAAAAAGTAAGTGTGTGTGTGTGTGTGTGTGTGTGCGCGCGCGTGGGTTTAAGTGTATCCGTGCATATGAATGAAAGCAAGATTAATCGAGCCATTATTTTACACTCGCTAAGCAGTGCTTTTGCTGTTTAGTGAGTGTAAAACTAAATATAACAGAAAAAAGTGTGTGAGTGTGTCTGTGTGTTTATGTTTCTGTCTGTATGTAAATGCGTGCATGAAAATGAGGTGTGTGAGAGAGAGAGAGAGTGAAGAGTGAGAGCAATTCAACACTGGCAGCAGCAGCAGCATGCATTTAAACTAAACAAGGATATAGCAATGCCTGCTTGTGGTAATTAATTTACCCATGGTTGGCGTGGTTTGGTCTTAAATAATGGCATAGTATAATGCCTGTTTGCTGCCCTTCCGCAGATGTCTGGCATCGGTTCTTCACATATGCCTCTGCAGTACACATCAATGTATGAGCAAAAAGCAACAGAAAAAAAGAGCTCAGTTTGCTTTTTTTTTTTTTTTCCATGTTAAAGAATGAGTGTTTACATATAGAGACAAGTTTTAAAATAAGCAACAGAGATGTCCATGTTAAACTCATTTAACATAGCAAAACAAAAAAAGCAACGGAGATCTTGCTTATGTTAAATGGGTTTAACATAGAGACAGTGTTTTAAAAATCAGTTATACTAATGGAAAAAGTCCGGTGACCGGACCTTTTCCATTAGTATAACCAATCAGCTAATGCTTTTGGGGTCATGGTATAATATACATTTTAAGCCTCAAGAGCAGGAGCACACTCAAGCAAATCTGCAGTCTGCGGCTACCACTCCACCCATACAGTATAAGAAGGAATCAGTGCTGCAAAACTAAACAAGGATATATATTTTGAGCCTCAAGAGCAGGGTCAGTCCACCCAGGCATTCTACTTGTATGTTTTATGAGAGTGAAGCTATTACATTAGCAGTATTTTTTAGTAGTTCTCAGCTTGCTAATAAAACTGACTGTTGTAGCCTTGTGTCCTGCCCCCCCCCCGCTAGTACAGTAATCCTAACTGTCCAATAGACAGTATACATTTAACTCACATCCCTGTGACTAAACTAACCATCAAGCATCCCTCTCACTGCTTTCTGCCTTAGTTTGTATCACTTGGAGGCCCACCTGTTTATTTGCATCTCTATACATTCCCCTTCATTGCTAATGTATCTCCCTACAATCTGTGCGCAAACTGGTTACTAATCAGCAAGTCAATGTGAAGACACACTCCCAACATTAATAAAGTTTGTTGTCTCTTCTCTCCTTCACTTTACAGGTAGTTTGAATTACTTCTTACCCCCTCTGAGGCCTTCACTGATTTCCACTGATTGCCTCTCGGGTTTCTTTGCATTCCACCTGGTTTACACCCCTTGTGCTATCTCCCTCCCCCAATACAAAGTCTATATTAGAATCCTGCTGAGCATGGAGCCATCTTTAAATTTCTAGTCTCCCACCAGGACACAAGTGCTCTTCAGCAATTACATTCTGCTTGCCGGTAAGCCATTAGACCTCAGGAATTTGTTTTAAAAGTGTTCAGATTTGTAAAGTAATACTTACTTTTTTCTCTTGTCTTGGTTGGCTCTGCCCCGCTCCGTTCACCCTCGCTAACGCTCGGGCTCTCTCCGCTCCCCTGCCCCCTATTCCCTCCTGCCCCCACTACCTCTACATTTATAGTAATTACAGCCACACCCACAGCTCACCCTCACATCACCTCCACCAATCACAGCTCCTCAAGTCATATCACATTATACCACACCAACTTGCTCCACACAAAATACTCCCAATCACTCTCATTCCCACTAGGCATTTTTTACATCACCCACACTACTTCCCCATCCACATATAGTGCAACCCTATAATTCCTTTTCAGACCCCCCACCTTGAAACAACTTAAACTTTATAACCATGAGTACACACAACTAAGTCTAGTCTGTCTTCTCATAATTCTTTACAGCACCACAGGTTATCACTCTAGCAATATCCCTAAAGTTAGTAGCACAACACTACATTATGCACTCTCCTATACAGACACCACACATTATAATAATATCTGCCCACAGTTATTCAAGAACTACATAACGGACCAATTCAGAACTAAACACATATGCTCTCATTCCTACTCCAAAAAAACACAATACTTTCTCACACTCCTCACCAAACTCCAACATCTGTATAACTATTTTAACTCCAGGCTCACCATAAGTGGGGATATCCACCCCAACCAAGGCCCAAATCCATCCTGTCCAACACAAACTGCTCCAACACAAATGTCAGAACATAACACACCCACTTTCTTCATCCCTGGGCAAATCAATATCAGCAGGAAAACCAACCATCTTTTAATGCTAAATATTAATATTAGAAGTATCAAAAATAAAATACCTGAACTCCAGGCCACAATAGCACACTACTCCCCAGACATAGTTGCTTTAACAGAAACCTGGCTAAATAAAAACATAGCTAACTCAGAAGTTCTCCCTACTGGCTACAATATCATTAGACAAGACAGACCACTTCGTAAAGGGGGTGGAACTGCCTTACTGTACAAGTCCAACTTAACTGTCCGTCAATTACCAAACTCCTACCCCTCCCCAATAATTGGGACATACTTATCTCACAACTTCAACTTCACCCTAAAAAGGTCATCACCACAATTGTGATCTATATTCCACCTGGTAATACACCTACTAGCCTTGAAGACTTCTTATCCTGGTGTTCTTTCACATACTCACAAGAAACCCTTATTCTGGGGGACTTCAACCTAGATTGGTTCACCTGTATATCAGAACCACCAAGTAATCTAATAAATCTCCATGGCTACCAGCAGCTAGTCCACATTCCAACTAGATGTGATAAAAAATCTAAAAGGGACTCCATCCTTGACTGGGTCCTAACAAACAACCCCACATTGTGCCCTCACACAGGCAGTCTCCCAGACACCTTAAGTGACCACAACATAATATACTTTATACGTAGTAGAACAAGCATATGCAAAAACACTAACTATATATCCACTAGAAACACAAAAAAATTCTCTCCTGAGGTCCTCAACACT
This sequence comes from Protopterus annectens, assembly GCF_019279795.1. Classification (NCBI taxonomy): domain Eukaryota; kingdom Metazoa; phylum Chordata; order Ceratodontiformes; family Protopteridae; genus Protopterus; species Protopterus annectens. The sequence goes on along the minus strand of NC_056732.1, from coordinate 241,183,479 downwards.
TTACTCTGTAACTGTGACTGGACCCCCCCTAAAAACCCTCCCACTTGACCAGGCTGTAGCATATTTCAACAAAACATTTCTGCAACACCTAGACACTGTCGCTCCATTGTGTAAAATCAAGGTTAGAACCTCTACAAACCCCTGGCTCAGTAAAGAAACCAAACAAATCCTCAAGTCCAGAGACACTGCCTGGCTTTACTATAAAAAAACAAAGAAACACAAAGCCTAACTAAGTACCAAGAACTGCGCAACCTTGCAAAAAAATGCATTAGGCTGGACAACAAATCCTACTACACAACATTACAAACTAAATACCAACACAACCTGCAAAAATTTTGGAAAAATGTAAACCAGCTACTAAAATCCACCCAAAAGGCTACCCCCAAACCAACCACCCCTGACACTAAAGTTCCCATCGAAACACAATTCAACTCCCACTTTGTGAACTCAATTCTATCCTTAGTATCACAGGACAGTTCCTTCCTCACTAGCCCCCCAACACAAATAACACTAATACAAGCTTTACCCTCAAAACAGTTTCCACCAGTTCAATCAAAAGCATGCTCTCCAAACTAAAAACCTCATCAACAGCAGCTGGTCTACTCCCCAGCTACTTCTTGAAACTCACAGCAGATGCTATTGCTATTCCAATCTCCACTCTCATAAACAGATCAATGTTGAAAACTATGTGCCCAAACTCTGGAAAATATCCTATGTTACACCCATACATAAAGGTGGGACCTCCACTGAACTTAATAACTACAGACCCATTGCTTTACTCTCCCCCCTGGCCAAAATCCTAGAAAAATGCATCCATACCCAGATGCTAAACTATCTCCTAGACAGCAACATCCTGTCACCTACTCAGCATGGTTTCAGACCTGCCCATAGTACCACTACAGCCCTCCTCTTCTTCACAGGCACAGTAAACCGTCTCAAAAATGAAGGCCTACAAGTGTCAACTCTTTTTTTGGATATGTCCAAAGCATTTGACACAGTCTCACATCAAATCCTGCTAAACAAACTAAACCAATATCATCTATCAAATTCCACTCTTACCTGGTTCCAAAGCTACTTTACTGACAGGTACCAAGCTGTGAAATGGGAAAATTCTCTCTCTCCTCAGCTGCCCATAACTATAGGAGTCCCACAGGGTTCTATCTTAGGACCACTACTATTCACAGTCTTCACAAATGACCTCCATACCTCCACACAGCATGCATCTATAATTCAGTATGCAGATGCCACTACCTTAATCTGTGCTGCACAAAACATTCCCACCCTCCTGAAAACAACTCAACTAGCATTCTCTGACATTGAAAACTACCTTACCAAAGCCCAACTTATCCTCAATCCAAAGAAAACTCAGCTTATGATTATAACCAGTTCTAACAAAAACAGTAACAGTCAATTCACTATCTACTCCACAAATGCTACTCCAATTGCTCCAGTGGCACAGGCTAAGCTATTGGGAATACCCATAGACTCCCACCTAAAATGTGATAGTCATCTCAACTTAACTATTAAAAAAGTACATGCCAAACTGGGGTCACTCTACCGTATCAAACCATTTCTTACCAACAACACAAGATCAGCCATTGCTCGCTCCCAACTTCTATCCACCCTACTCTATTCATCTCCCATTTTGACTAATCTCAACAAAACTGAACTAAGCAAAATGGAAGCCTGCTATAACAGAATTGCCCGCTTTGCTGCAAATTGCTCATATAGAACTCATCACTGTACTGCTTTGAGACAGCTCCACTGGCTTGAACTGCCCAACCTCCTAACCTACAATCAGCTCTGCCTCTGTCATTCTATCTATTACCTCCCCAATAAGTGTCCTGCCCTCAAAAACCTAGTACAACATCACTCAGCCAAAAGGCCTCTTAGATCATCAAGCAAACTACTACTAGAAGTCACCAACAGCTACAATAGCTTTGGAGATGCACTATATAGTAGTTCAGTGGCTAAAAAATGGAACTCTGTCCCTACTAGCATTCAAAACACATCATCCAAAGCCTCCATAAAAGACCTCACCAGGCAACATCTCAAGCAAATTTGGCAGTGCCATGATTGCTCCCCAGGCTAGTGAAAGCGGATAACACATACATACTAAATCTAGAGCACTTGATAATAGTTTTCCATCTTACTCACAAACACTGGCTAATCTACAGTGTATGTACTGCACCTGTGTACTATGTATATATTCTACCTATTTCCAAATTTCAGCTGTACACCACAAATCTATTAATTACCTTTATTTTTAAAATTAATATTTTTTTGTTTGTTCTCGTACCACTGTAAAAACATGTAATTTGTGTGTATACTGATCTTGTCTAAATAACTAAATGTGTCTGTAATTTTTCTTTGTGGAGCTTTTCTCCCGGGCCTCTGCTGAAAAAGGGACTTTTCGGCTCCCCCCCGGTTAACAAATGTAAAATAAAATAAATAAATAAAATAAAATGTACCTCTCACCTCTTAGATCCAGTTAACTGAATAAAATGTAAAATAAAGAGGGGGGACAAAGGCTCAAAACAGGAATTTATTCCTGTTAAACAATTCATAAAGTTGCCTCAATAGTAGGACTTATGTTAGCATGCATTTTCTGAAGTGCAAGTGTGTGTGTGTGTGTGTGTGTGTGTGTGTGTGTGTGTGTGTGTGTGTGTGTGTGTGTGTGTGTGTGTGTGTGTGTGTGTGTGTGTGTGTAGGGGGGTCTGTGTGAAAGAGGGAGAGACAGTGAGATGATGGACCACTTGCAGCAGATAAGAGGTTTGCATACCTCTCGACGTTTTAGCTCATGAAATCTGGATAAAGCCTTAAATAAAGGGGGAACAAAGGCTCAAAATAGGGACAGATTTTAAAAGTCATACTTAAAACAATTAAAAAGTAAGTTAAATAACAGGATTGTGTTAACATGAATTTTCTGCAGGAAACAAAGTCTGTAAGTCAAACGCATGTCATTACTTAGTGACGTCAATCCCCAGAAACCATATTAGCTGTAAGGGACCAAAAAATAAAGAAAATATCTAGATATTTTTTAAAAATGATATATTTTGGATGTAAAATGTTTCCTCCAGCACCATTTGCATATACTCCAGCAACTTTGAAACATTAGGCAGAGGAAGTATTTTACATCCAAAATATATAAAAACTATAGTAATAAAAAATATAAATAAGTAAGTAAAACACAAAAATTTTACAAGAGAGCCCATTCTCTAAGCACAATAATGCCCTCTTAGGTGTATGCTAATGTGTAATTAATGCCCTTCCAAGGATGTAGAGGCCCAATGTCACCCTCTAGGCTGGCATTAATTACAGATTAGCACACACCCTGTCAGGCATTATTGCTTCCTTTATTTAGAACGAGGAAATGTAAAGCACATGCATACAGAAACAAAGCCCTGTATTTGAAACATAATACTATTTTAAAAAATAAATTGGTACGCAGCAATGAAACAACTATTATTCATGTTGCAGTAGATGCTGAACCTAGATTTCCAAGACCAGTAAAGCTAAGCAGGTTATTGTTCAGGAAATTCTACAGACTTGGACTACTTACTTTTTTCTGTAACGTATCACTGACTTCAGACACACTGTCTTTCCCCCTATTGTTCCTTTATTCCTAGGACCGCCACAAGGGGTGGAGCTCTCTGGCATATCCTTTTTCTAGATGGGTCCTGTACCCTGTATAAGAAGACTTCTATGGCTGTTTATTGTGACCAGGGAGAAGAACAAGGGTCATGGTCATCATATTGCAGACAAGTTTGTTTTTTTTTTGCTTAAGGTCTACCTTCTACTAACATGCAAGATTGACATCACCTAGGTGGGCATACAATGGCACCATGAGGGAAATGCTTCCACCTAAATGATGTTACATTTCTCTTCGCCCATCCCTGTACTTCAGCAGTGGCACCTCCACATCTCCATTTTCCACCACAAGGCCTTGTGAGACAGCTGCAGTCTCTTCACACAACTATACTGTCCCCTCCCCTCCCTCTAGAAGAGGTGAACAGGCAATATCTCATCATTCATCTTCCTCCTGGCCAACTCCAGCACATACCTAAGCCACTAGGTTGAACTCCAATCACCTAGGTCATAGTCAAGGCAATATTCTTCTTTGCTAAGTGAGCTGGCAAGACACTTGGGCAGAGCTGATCCAATACTACTGCCTGATTTTACAGACAATGCACTAATGTAAGTATGTTCTGAACAAATGAAGCACATGGGTGAGAGACATGTACTCAAATATGTTTTAAAAGCCTGGCATAAACTAAGTGAGACAAAATGTGATGTCTTAGTATTCCTAAAGACTAGGTTTTGTAGTATGTGATGAATGTGCCCCGTGGAAATCTAGTCAAAATTCCAAAATGAAGTCATTTTGTAATTGTACCAGTGTTACATTAGACACATCTTAAAATATTCAGAATGAAAAGTTTAAACAAATCATATGCATGGTCACTTGGTATTACTCTGAGTGTAAGATGGCTTCCCTATACCTCAGTGAATGCAAACTCATCAATTGCTTTTTTCCACTGCTTGTGTAAATTCTAATGTGAACCCTCTTTTTTTCATAGATTTTCCTTTTTTTTGTGTTGGTGGGGCTGTGAGGTTGAAATATAAGTTTTTAGGTGTGAGAGTTCTCCCCAAGTCAGAGTGCGCAGGGCTCTTGCCACCATGCAAAAATGCTTACATTTAATTTTCTTATTGGGATGAATTCCCAATCATTTGTGATTGGCAAGATGGTTCTACTCCAAATTGTAACCTGGTGAGTAAAAGTGAAGCTAGGAATAAAACAAAATGCAAAATGAATATCAGATAAGTAGTAAATCAACTCCAAATTTACCACTGTAAGGGCCTGAAAAGATATATTCTAGACTGCATGTGGATTACGTTGGCCCATTTAAAAAAAAAAAAAAAATGTTTCTACTTTCATAGATGATCTTTTAAAGTACATATTTTTATGTCTGTTACTTTGAATGCAGCCACTGAAAAACTGACACAAGGTTTTAGCAAATATGATATTGCATAAGCATTGCTGTCTGATAAAGAGTATAGAATACTTTTTTAAATAGAATTTGTAATGCTACAAAGCTACTGCTGCACCATGTTATGATCCAGCTAATGGCCTGACAAACACAGGTACATACAGACTTGGAAAGCAGTGATAAAGAACATGACAAGTGAGACTGTGGAAATAATGTCACTGTCCTTGGGCAGTTACAGAATGACCATTCAGAGTTTAACAGACTTATCCCAAGAAAAACACCTATGTCAAGAAAAAGGAAATCCTCTTTTGTTTTACTTTTGCCACATGTAAAAAGAAAAATCCCAAAAGTACAATGGACAGAGAAACAGACTTTCAGTAAAAATACAAAGCTGAGAAGTTTTGAAACAGGTATGTTCCTAAACTGATCCCTTGTATAACTGGTAGTTATTCAAGAGCTGTATTGCATTTTCAATTATTGGTCATGTTTTCTCTGTGGAGAGTCATTCATACCTCTCAGCTGTCCAGATTTTTGCAGAATGTCCAGATTTTCACTTCATATTTTTGGGACTGTCCCTCATAAAATTAGTATTTTTCAGGCAAATCAATGTGGATCAAAGTCACTAAATAATGACAGATATTTGAGTTTCCGACTTCATGTTCTACAGAAAATACTTGCTGATGTAGAACCTGTTGTTCAAGTAACATTCTAAGTTTATAAGAGCAACATTTAAAATCTGTCTGTATTGTTGGACCTTTGTCCCTCCATTATTTTTGGGTTTGCCCAGATTTCTTGTGCTAAGAGGTTGAGAGGTATGCTGATCAGTTTAGAACAAAATTTAATAAATTAATCAGTTTATAAATCATAAAAAAGAGACAGTAGATTCCTTGGAATGTAAAGTATTTCCAGCATGTTTGCTCCCATAGACATCTGCTATACCTGCTACACCTCTGGATATTGTGGTTAAGAAACCAGTACTTGTGTTTGCACTTACATCAGGGATCTAATATTCTGAAGAATCCCTGCATACATCTGTGGTGACAGAGAACAGACATTCCTCAATTCTGCTTGTTGTCACCTACATTCTAGAACAAAAGCTCCTGTTAAAAACGTGATAATTGTTAGGGTATATAACATATTGCATAGTAACTTTAAGAATCAATCAGAGGAGGTAGGAAACATTAGGAAAATAGAATGGTAAAGCAGTTTTCAGAAGGAACAATTAGAAGACATTTGTATGGTGTCCAAATATACAACAAATTCCAGAAGGTGTAGTATTTTTGCATGGAGGTGCTTCCTTAAGTATTTTTATATCCCAAGCAGACTTCAGAAAAAAAATCCTTTGGGAGATAGCTATTGCTAGATGTATGCTGGGAAAGAGAGAGAGTACTGAAAACATGCTACTTTGGGTACTACAGGGTACTTTGCTAGAAATATGAAGAACCAAATGGCCGTAACTAAAGAAATAATTCTTTTGAACTGGGTATGGGATCTAAATTGCTTGGGCATAGTAAGCCCTTACTAAGTTTAATACTGCTGGCTGTCAGAAATGCAATAACTGGAAAATAGAAATCAAAATCTAAAACAACTGAAGTACTGAATATTGTAGAGGAGATAAACTGTATATGGGATCTTCAGAAAAGGAAATGAGCAAATATTATAGAAATAAATGAAGTTTATGGAAACAGTACATGCAAAATAATGTGTAGAAGGATGAATGAGGTTAAAAGAAAGGCATGAAATGAGCAATTTATGTAATGTTGGAATGAATGAAAATTGTTAAAAAGAAAAACATAACTACATAGGATAACAATGGAAATATTAATGTGGTTTATTTTCTTTTCTGTTAATGTATTTGTATTCACGCCATTCTTTAAAATGTGATGATTCAATAAATTATTTCGGCTTTTCCAGGTTAGGGGTCACCACAGCGGAACTCCCGTCCGCTAATGGTTGGCAGTGGGTTTTTATGGTGCCGAGTTGCCAGCCCGATGCCCAACCTTCAACAAAGGCAAGCCCATTCACGCGTGCACCTACCTGCATGTCTTTAACGTCACTCGACTATGGGGAGGACATGCAGACTCCATACAGAAGGCGCTCCAGCCAAGAATCGAACGGGAGAACCTCTTGCTGTGAGGTGACAACGGTAACCGCTGCACCACCGCGGACTAAAATGTGATTATTCAAAATGTGATGATTCAATAAATATATTTTTTTAAAAAAAGGAAGAGAGCAAGAATGTATTGTGCTTCTGAAGGCCTGGTAGTTTACCTAGGCCTTCATCACTAGCAATGGAAAGGAAACATGGAATGGTAAACTGACGTCTGATTATGAATGATTTAATGTGAAAATGTGTACATTTTAAAAAATATATTTTCAAAGCATAGGCAAATGAATCATGCTGTTGTCTTTAGTAAAAATGAATGTTTATACAGGGAGTTCTCCACATAAGACAAGTATGAGATGCTGACTCTGAAGCACTCCCATCATCTTATTAGCAAGCTCTGCTACTTCTACAGAGGCATCAGGAAGTTCCTTAGCTATTCCGTCCTGGAGACTGATTTTATTACTGTTGCTGTTTCCATAAAATCTGGATTTCTTATTAAATAATTTAAAGTGTAGAACAATAAAAGTACTAATTCATGTAATGTTATCATACAAAACCCCAAATATGCTGAAAAAGACATAATAGCACCCTACTAGCCAACATTACAGTAGACAATTGTGCTTTAGACAATATCAGTCAATGTGCCACTGTATCTGTTTATATTACTACATTAAAAGTATTGTGAAAGTGTCATGTTGCAAGCAATAACTGATAACTTACAAGTCCATTTGGCTGCAACAATGGTATAAGAAACTATGCAACCAAAGCAAATACAGAAATTAAACAACAATGTATAATGTTTGCAGGCAGGCATAATTCTTAAAATTAATGGAAGCAGTGAACAGCATTTTGTTTCATTCATCACTAGGATGCATTTGACTGAAGAGTTTATAGTCTGAATGAATATCTAGGTCACTAATACAACAAATCAAAATAATGAGAATGAACTACTTGTAGAAGAATTGCTGAATCTGTATAGGGGCATTGAACATTTTAATTATAAGAGGTCTGGTGCTGCGGTAGCGTTGTCACCTCACAGTAAGATGTTGTCCTGTTCGATTCTCAGCTAAACCGTCTTCTGTGTGGAAACATGCGTGAATGGGCGTACCTTCGTTGAAGGTTGTGCGTCAGGGCTGGCAACTCGGCACGTAAAATTCTACTGCCAATCATTAGCGGACTGGAATTTCACTGTGGCGACCAACTGGGAAAAGCCGAAAGACACAACAACAACTCTGCTAGTGGTCTGTATAGCATTTCATGTAGGCAGTTCTCTGTATGTCAGACTATGCCATCCTGAGATGGAGCATGCTCAGTGTGGCACTTTTGAAGACTACTAGTTTGTGAACAATATAGTCATGTGATCTTCCATACAAAAACAGTCTTTACAGTGTTTCTTTAAGAAGTCTTTATTAATCCTGATTCATAAATACTTTGATAAAAAGTGAAATTGTATTTATAAGTGTAATAAGGCAGAAAAAATAAGCAATTAGTAAGCAAACATCAATTAAAAGTAATGGATGATGCAGAGGTAAATTACAACTGAAACACATTTTCCAGTCACCTTGTTGGAACACAGATGCCACTCTTGACACATCCTTATTTAAAGAAGGGTTTTTACAAATTTAGATTATCTCTTCACCCACTGCAACACATGCATTTTATGTCTGTTGAGGTCATGCATATTTTCATGTTTACTCAGGCTTGTCTTACTACCAATATAGTTTAGGTTTGTCTTTGGTTCCTTTCTGGCTGAGACTCTTCCGAAATCTAATCTTCCAGACTCGCATCTTGCAAGGTGATACTTCAACGCAATAAATGGCCTTATTATTGCAACTGCTGTGTCAGCAATACTATTGTCTCAAGGACTGTTAGAGCATTCAATGACCTTGGTGTGATTTGTTTCCTGGTAACAGCATTTTTAGAGAAAATTGGTCCAGTAAGATGCATAGTAAAGATGGGCTTAAGTCAAAAAAAATGTTCTGTGATTCTTTCTCTTCTTTCCCTATTCTTTGTCATTGTATTACAGGTAGTTAAAAGGACAGTCGAAATCTCTGTTCCCTACATTATTTTAACTTTAAATGCACACCATGCTTGTTAACATTGTCTATTTTTTGTAATACAGATGGATGTTTTGTATGCTTTCTGCCTAGAACAGTACATTTGTATTACACGACAAAGAAATGGAACATTATATTTGATTGTATTCCTACTTTGCTCATGTTTATACTTCACAAGTATCAGAATAAGCACAGCAGAGCAGTCCCTTACTACACCAAGTGCAATTCTGCTGTGCATAATTAATGCCTTGGAAATATTAGACAATCCAAGATCCAAGAAGAGTACAGCAGATTTTAATGAAGGAATGCAGGCAAATATCATTTTGCACTCTAATTAACACTGGTATGATGAGTATTTTTTTTAATTTTGCTGTGAAAAGTTGAAGCTATTCCACAAGTAAATACAAGTGTGTGTGTGTGTGTGTGTGTGTGTGTGTGTGTGTGTGTGTGTGTGTGTGTATATATATATATATATATATATATATATATATATATATTTATTTATTGGGACTTTTCTACCTACTCCAAGGAATTGGAATAGGTCTACTACAAGTGTTCATGCCCTAGAAGCTTGTAACATACCTGCTCACTGCCCCTTAGTAAGTAATTAAACTGCCACTGGCCTGATCACCCGCTTCTGTCAAGCCCTCCCCATACACAGCCTATACAGTTCTGTATCCCTAACCTAACCTAAACTCTAACCGTAAGGGTCTCACCCAGTTCTCAACCCAAATCCTCCCTCTGTTACTCTAAACATCCACCCTTCCAACCCTTACATCTCTGAACATTCTCTAAACCTAAAATTCCAACCCCCTCCCTAAACTTAATTACCCTAATCACTCTCTAAGCCTAAAACTCCAGCCCCTGCTCCCTAAACCTAAATACCCTAATCACTTTCTAAACCTAAAACTCCAACCTCCCTCCCTAAACCTAAATACGTACCTGTTTGTGTGTGCATGCACACACATACAAACATGCACACACACACATGTATGGAGAGTGTATGTGTATTTCTATATAAAACTAGCTTTTTTAGGGTGATGCTGCGGTATCTTTAATGAGTAGGGTACATGAGAAATCAGTTATATTTAATAAAACATAATTTAATGTAAAGTATTATTGATACAATGCAACATCAAAAGATTTTTCAATTATTGAATTATTCAATGAATCAATCAACAATGATAGAAATTTCAATCATTTATTTATTTAATTATTTGTCATTTGACATTTGTTAACCTGGTAAGTGGCCTGGTATGAGGCCCATTTTCCTCCATGACTCCTGCTATTCTGTTGTGAAATAAAGTCTTAAAGACGTAATAGACATGTAAAAATAAGTATACATATACAGTAGTATAGAAGGTATCCATATTGTAGGTATAAATACACAGCTGAATAAATACAGATATATAACAGTAATATAAAGAAGGAGCCACAGGTCATGAAAATATAACAGAAGAAAGCTTAATATATAGCAATAGTTTATAGCAGTGAAGTATATAAAATAAAATGCATAACTGTCATGCAGTTCTGTGAAGTAAAGCATAGTTCACTGCAAACGTGGAAGACTGAGAACACTTTTATACTGATGTAAAGCGTAACCCTGCTTATTGCATAACAAAAATAAATCTATAGCATATTAACTAGTGACACATTATATGCATATATACATTTATAACATTCTACAAAAAAAGCAAAATTAATATCATAAAAGTTGCACTATAATATAAAGTAGTAGTGATTATTTAATTATTATGGTTAGGAAATAATTATTTATTTTTATGTATTTGTCTTTGTTGACTGGGATAGTCCAACTGAGCAGATCCCTTTTTCAGTGGAGGCCAAAGGAGAAATGTTCTACCTAAAAACAATCTAATACATCTGAACATTGATACAGTCAAACTTGGTACAAGGTTACATTTGTACTTGTTTTATAATATTAAATTAACCTTTATCCTCAAAGCATTCACACTTACGTTCTTTAGACAAGCTTTCCATTTCTTTATGAAAGTATCTAATTTTTTTCAGCTTTTTCAATTATAAGGGTATGTCATTCCATGAAGCTGGAGTAATTTTACTGAATGCATTTACAATTCAGGCTAAGTTAAAATGGAGTCATACCACCTATGAAGAGTCCTGACTGCTTAGCTTATGGTTTCTATAGCTTATTATGAGTCTGTTTTTAAATGGAGGCAATAATGTTCAGTCAGTAATTTGAAAGTTAGACTGATGAAAAAATGTGTCTCTTGTCATATTCAGCAACCAGTTAGCTTTCCACAAAATTAAGCAGTGGTGTTCCTTAGAGTCAGATAGATGAATAAACTTTTAAGATTTTACTCTCTGTGGTTTGAAGAATATTAGCATTGTGAACTGAGAGTGGGGTGATGATAGGTAGTGCATACTGAATTGTAAGGAATAAGACATTAATTGAAATGGCCCACCTTGCTTCCAGTGTAAGAAGGTGTGCTACTTTGTGAGAAACCTTAGATCATTTAAAAGTTCATCAGCCAGCATTTTCGTATGATGATGGAATGAAATATTTTGATTAAATAGTGCAGCAAAATATTTTTGCTGAGTTACAGATGCTATGGGCATGCAAATAGAATCAATAATTTATGAAGAGGGAATGGTAGCTTTTTTGTGAATGCATCAAATAGAATTACAGTGGACATTTTGTGGACTGATTGCTGGTTTTCTACTGATAAACCACGTCTAAGCTGAAGCAAAATTTCTTTCTGATTCCTTATTGAGGTAGCCTTATGTGCAATAAATGCTACAGTATAATTTATATACATAATGTAGGACAACCTGCTAATGAATAAACAGCATGGCAAAGTACCAAGTGCACACCCTTAGGGGATTTCTCTAGTAAGACTACCATTGTCTGGTAGTGTCTTACGACTTGACAACATGAAGGTATTCAAAAGGAAATTACTTAACTAATAATAACTTCTTTAGCGAATCTGCAGTGGCTAATTTCTGTAAAAGAAGGGGCTTAAATATAATCTCAAAGGTGTGTTTCATCTATAAAAATATTGCACCTGTAGCCATGCCTTTCTCCACATTTGCTAGGATTGATTGGCAATGTAGTCAGTGGCAGTAATTGTGCTATAAATTCTAACTTGAAACCATGCTGTTTGTTAGTCAAAATGTCATATTGATGAATGTACTATAGTTTGCCCATAAAACTATGTTTCTAATATTATGGCCAGAGTGCATATATTTGCAGTAGGCCTATCAGAAGTTTTAATGAGAGAAGTTACTTTGGAAATCAGGACAATTATGACATTTTTAAAGCTTGGGAGATGACTTTTGCAATGAGGATAAGATTAAAATTAGGAGTCAATGGTTTAAAGATTATGGTACTCCCTCTTCAAGTGGATTTTGTATGAAGTTTGCGGGCTATAGTAAAAGTCATTGTTACCTAGGCCAGACCTGACTATTTTAATATTTAAATATTTGAAGTGGAAATATGGGACCATTTGTGTATTTAAGAATGCAAGCATAGCTATTCATAGGTCTCAACTGTCCAGATTTTCACAGAATGTCCAGATTGTTTGTTTATATTTTTTACCTGTTCCTCATAAAATTTTGGTTTTCTGGCAAATCACTTGCTAATTATTGAGGATTGAATTCAGAAAATAATGACAGATATTTGAGTTTCAGACTTCATACCCATCAGAAAATCCATGCTAATGTAAAACCTTTCATTCTATCAACTTTATAAGTTTGTATGAGCAATATTTAAGAAAATATCCCTATTTATAGGCCTTTGTCGCCCCACTTTTTTATGGCTTTGTCCAGATTTCTTGTTCTAAGAGGTTATGCGGTGTATGTTGTTCAACACTAGGGTGGTTGGAGAAGGGAGGTAGAGTTCTTAATATTATATAGGAGCTACAAACCTACCTTATTTGGTGTGAAGGACGTTGATAACTTATCTGTAATTATATAGCTAGTACTTTGCAAGAACATTTTAAGTTGATCTAATAGCTGGGTCTATAATTGAGTATAATAAGTGATCTCCATTACATTAGTTCTGATTCTAATATTTTGTTTAATGAAAGAAATACTTTCTATTTGTTTTTACTGTTATAATCCTTTTTTTTCCATTTAGTTCAAACCTTTAATCTCTTATTTATTAAATGTCTGCTAGCCATCCAGTGGTGTAAACCTTTGCTGGAGATGATTGTCACTGCTGAAGTGACACCCCGACCCCATGTGCAAAATGGGAAAAGGGGGTTGAGGATGGATGGATGGAGTAGACACCCATGATGGTCTACTCTCCTGAATTTCAGTACTCTTAAGAGGAAACATATTATCTTAAATATAAGTCAATAAGTTATAAACTGTAGAAAGTACAGAGATAGGTGGGGACAGTTATAAACTGATGACCAGTCAACATGTTGTAGTTTAGAAAACAGGAGGGCTTCAGAATGTTCTAGTAAATCACTATTAAACAGTACTTGTCATGAGGTCTTTTAACTCTTTAGAGGCCAGATAGAAAGGAAAGGAATGGGGTCACTCATAAACTGGGGAGTTTGATTAAGTTTTCCAATTTGTCAGGTATATTAATAATAAATATATTTGCAAGGGAAATCAGTCTAAGGCCAGATTTGGACACATATAGTTTTCACCATTTCTGGTAAAATGTAAAGTAAAATAAATCTTATAAGTTGGGAACTATTGCAATCATTCCAATTTATGTTTAAGTTTCCTAATACGATTAATCTGTACTATCCTATATGATCCAAGCCCAAATGAACTTCGCACGTAAGGCATGTGTAAATGGCCAAAAAGCAAAATCCAAATCCAAAAAAAAGAGGCCAGGACCAAGAGTGATACCTGAGTTTATTGCAAAGTAGGTATAAAATCAAACCGGTTTCGGCAGTCTTGCCTTCATCAGTGAATACCATTATCATCATATGACATTCTTTATATACATCCATCACAATGTCCCAATTAAGTAGTTAAAGAGACAGTAATATCAAGAAGCCAGTAATAATAAAAACTGGAAATACCTCTATTAGTATATGAATAAACATTCTCATGTATAATTATTTAATCTTTTGTATATTGGTTATAAGTGGTCATTTAAACCAGGAGAAAAAAGAAAAAAATAGAGGCCCATGGGACATATGCAAATAACCCTTAAGGACATCAAGTGTTTCAGCTATACCACTTCTGAATGTTCATGACTTTTTACTTTTTGTTTTAAGCCTTTGTGGATACATCCAGGCCAATAAAGCCAAACCCCACTAGCTGTGAACATGCATTTTTCGGCCTTCTTATGACCTCGTTAGCACAGCACAAGTGGAATGTAATCAATAACAGCAAGAATCTTATGACTGCATTGTGTAAGCCATGCATGTAAATGTGTCCGTTTATTGATAATACTGTAACTATTTATACAGCTCTAAATGTGTCCGTTTATTGATAATACTGTAACTATTTATGCAGCTCTAAATGTGTCCGTTTATTGATAATACTGTAACTATTTATGCAGCTCTAAATGTGTCCTTTTATTGATAATACTGTAACTATTTATGCAGCTCTAAATGTGTCCGTTTATTGATAATACTGTAACTATTTATGCAGCTCTAAATGTGTCCGTTTATTGATAATACTGTAACTATTTATGCAGCTCTAAATGTGTCCGTTTATTGATAATACTGTAACTATTTATGCAACTCTAAATGTGTCCATTTATTGATAATACTGTAACTATTTATGCAGCTCTAAATGTGCCCATTTATTGATAATACTGCAACTATTTATGCAGCTCTAAATGTGTCCGTTTATTGATAATACTGTAACTATTTATGCAGCTCTAAATGTGTCCATTTATTGATAATACTGTAACTATTTATGCAGCTCTAAATGTGTCAGTTTATTGATAATACTGTAACTATTTATGCAGCTCTAAATGTGTCCGTTTATTGATAATACTGTAACTATTTATGCAGCTCTAAATGTGTCCGTTTATTGATAATACTGTAACTATTTATGCAGCTCTAAATGTGTCCGTTTATTGATAATACTGTAACTATTTATGCAGCAGGTAGATAAAGGTTTTCTGCACTCGTCATTATTATTTTGTTAGGTTTGCTTCATAGACTGTGGATTTAGCTGAATGTCTTCACTTATTATTATTAGATACATGATAAGTGATAGTACATGACTATGGGCTATGCATGTAGCAGATCATGGAACTCTGTCAAAGGTTAGTCTATTCTGGATGATCAATAATGAGTTTTTTTTCCTTTGTTTTGAGTGAAATGAGCTAATTTCTTACCTATATTGTTTGGAATTAAGTTTTGAAGAAAAGACTTGAGTGGTTGAACATAGGTAGTTACTGTTTAGATGGACAGCAATTGTCTTTGACCAATAATGTGTGGAGGAAGTAAGAACACAAAGTAGGAAAAGTATAAATGCGTACTGAAATAAGACTGAAAGAATATTTCTAACCATGCTTGCTAAGAACTGAATAATCAGGGCAACAATACACCGCTGTATCTGAGGTGTATGAACTGCTGTACAGGTCTTACTGATCCATCTGACTGATTATACTCCATGTACAAGCAAGTACCTGTTAAGAACCAGGGATGAAATTTAGTGTCTATTGCAAATGATTTGGATAACTTAATGACACTAAGGAAAATATGTTAAACATTGCAAATGTAGTTTGCAAGTTGCTTATGCAGACTTTTGTTTACTTATGCTGTGGTACAAGCTAAGGGTGGAATTATAAGGCTTAACAACCAGCAAGCATTTTATTGTGTATTTTACTATACTATTAGCAAGGGTGCCCGCAGGCAGGTGCAAGGGGGTGCACTTGCACCCCCCTGGAATCGGCTAGATAATTACAAAAAAAGTTTTTTTTTTTTTTTTTTTTTTTTTTTTTTTTACGTACATTCTCCTTTAAGAAGAAAAAAGTCCAAATAGTCCAGTCGCAGGCGTGCTGACACCATCGCTGTCAGTTAGAGGTTTGTGAGCAGGAACTCACACAGGCAGGACCTGAAACAAACAGAAGATAGCCTGGGACACTTAGCAAGTGGGAGCGGGACCTGAAACGACCAGAAAATGGGACACTTAGCAAGCGGCAGCGGGACCTGAAACGTACAGAAGGAAGATGGGACACTTTCAGGTAGAGAGGTGTGTGTGTGTGTGTGTGTGTGTGTGTAATGCCCCAGGTGTACATGGTGGTGGGTAGAGAATAAGGCTTGAACCCTGTACCTTGGGCCCAGGTGGCAAGAGCCTGAATTCCCTACCCACCACCATTTGTAAAAATGTTGCAGGATTTTCCCTCATACTTTTTCTGTTCCTCATAAAATCTGTGGTTTCTGCATTTGTGTCCTTGTTGCCTGACAGCTACATGTTCTCTGGTTTTATTCTTGGCTGTCTGGAGTGTTTCTCCCTGGGCCTCTGCTAAAAATTAGCTTTTTTTTTTTCAAAGTCAGACTTTCCTGGTTAACAAAAGTTAAAAAAAATGGACACACTTGTCAGACTTCATATTCTTCAGAAAGTGCATGGTAACAAAAGCTTTTATTCTAGCAATTTTCTAAGTGTACAAGATGGATATTTGAAATGTATCCCTGTGTTTGGGACTGTATCCCCCCCCCCCATTATTGGCTTCGTCCAGGTTTTGTGCTAGGATTGAGAGTTATGGTAAGAACTGAATTCACTGAATATGTTTGGGGGCTGTATTCACCCAGTATTGGCTTTGTTTAGGTAGTGTTTGGGACTGTATTTCCCCCCATTATTGGCTTCATCCAGGTTTTGTGCTAGGGTTGAGAGTTATGGTAAGAATTGAATTCACTGAATATGTTTGAGGGCTGTATTCACCCAGTATTGGCTTTGTTCAGGTATTTATTGGCTTCATCCAGGTTTTTTGCTAATGTTGTGTGCTATGGTAAGAACTGATATCACAGAATATGTTTGGGGCTATATTCTCCCATTACTGGCTTTGTACGGGTGTTATTTGCTAAGAGGTTGAGAGCTATGGTGAGAACTGAATTCACTGAATGTTTGGTGGTTGTACTCACCCATTATTGGCTTTGTGCAGGTCTTTTGTGCTAAGAGGTTGAGAGCTGTGCTATGGGGAGAACTGAATTCACTAAATGGTAGCTATTTAAGTTTCAGTCTTCCTCTTTCACAAAACAGTTGATTTGGCGTGAGTGGTATGTTGCTCTGACTGTTTTGCACGGGTCCCCTGGGTTCAAGACGTGGCAGTGAAATGTATGGTGGTAACGCAGCATTTTATTCTAGCAACTTTCAAACATTATACAAGCAATGTTTAAAATGTGTCCCTGGTTTTTGCCTTTTTCCCCCAATAAATTTTGGCTTTTCCAGATTTCTTGTGCTGAAAAGTTCAGAGATACAGCTGAGTGTCGAGTAGATTTTACAAGGAGCTGAGAGCTGCAGGGGAGCAAAAGTTTAGTGCTGCTTGTGTTTAGTCTGCTTGCATTGTTAATAGCACAACAGATAGTGTACTTGCTTTAGATGCTGAAGGCTGTGGGTTCTACTCCCACAGTAGGTAAATGCATTGCTGATGCTGTATTGTGTTGTAAAGGGGTGGATGCTGCAGTCTTTTGGCAAAGATACCTAGTAACTATGAACCTGTTAACAGTTTGCTATCCATTCCCTATTGCGGTATTACTAGCTTTTCATTTTTTATTGCATGCAACAAAAGCAATTTATTCTTCAAGGGTAACAGGCACTTTATTTGTAGATTAAACAATGACATATAAAGTGTTTGCTAGCAGCAACCTCTTTATTAGTTACAAATTTTTCAATGTGGAGTTTACTACTTCAGAGATTGTGTATATTTTTACTGATACTGGTGGACTTGAGTAGACTTTTATGATGGAAATGTTCTGAACTGGGCAGTTTTGTCATTGGTGGATGCTTTTTGTTTCATTGTTTACTGGAAAAATGTTCAAAACAATAAATTTAAAATGCCCTCTAACAACTGTACTGTATTGTACAAGGAATATAATGTAATACAGTCAGGACGGTGTATCAAAGAGCACGTGTATGTTATGTTCGAGGGGCCTATGATTTTGTAGACAGCCCAGAGTTAATATTTGCCATTGGCAAAATGTATTTTCTCTGAAAGTGGGTTTCAGTGCTGTTTCAATGCATGCGAGTTTCAAGAGCAGAGAAGTTTTAATGTTAGTCTATTTTCATTGTGAGACTGCATTGCTTTAACAGATATGTATTAGGGTTTGTGCTGTAAAATGCAAAATAAAACTTTCAAATTAAATCCTAAATCATCGCAGAAGTAAAGCAGTATGCACATTAGTGTTTATGATAAATGGGGCAAAATAACCAAGGAATGGGACATTGGAATGGCTGCAGGGGGGAGGCTCCATTTGACCATGATTTTGTGAGGGGGGGGGTAGCAAGCTCAGACAGCCCCGGTTGAACTATACCTCTCAGTTGTCCATATCTTTGCAGAATGAATAGATATTTGCTGCTTATTTTTGGTTTGTTCCTCAAATTTGTGATTTTTTAGCAAATCATTTAGGAATGAAGCCATTAAATGACAGACATTGAGTTTCAGATGTCATAACCTTCAGAAAAATGCATGCTAATGCAAGACTGTCTTTACGTTTATACAAGAGCAATTTTTAGCAGTGTTTGTATGTTCCCCAATATATTTGGCCTTGTTCAGATTTCCTGCATTAAGAGGTTGAGAGGTACATGCAAATCACTTTGTAGATTAGGAATATCCAAACATCTCAATTGTCCCCAATTCTGGCTCAAAATGTTGCTCTCCCCTAATAATCCCTCCTCCAAAATGGCAATTTTGGAAGAAAATGTGGAGGGTTTACAATTATATATAACTGTAATGATCACTTATAGATTACCTTTATTTCAGAAATGCATGTGGATGCTCTTATTTTGTTAGCTGCTTCAAGTTAACTGTTAATATTAAAAAGGTGTCCCTTTTTTGACAGGTATTTTTGCATCACATTTTGGTCAGTTTTTCATAAAATTGTGTTTTTTCTGGCAAATTAGTGGCAAGTCATTAAAGATTGAAGTTAGAAAATAATGGCAGACATTTGAGTTTCAGATTTCATACCCTTCAAAAAATTTGTACTAATGCAAGATCTACCTGTTCTATTTAAGTTATAAGAGCAATATTTAAAAATTGGCCTTATTTTTGGGCTTGTGTCACACTTCTAGTTCTATGTATGGCTTTGTCCAGATTTCTTGCTCTGAAGTTGAGAGGTATGAGTGTCAGATCCATCACTGTCAGCCAGAGACATTTCAAATTGTGACATACTTATTGCACCCCACTCCCCATTGTAGTGGCTCTGGATGTGTCCATGGAAGGCAAGGAGCAGTTATGCAGTGTAAGTGTGCAGAGTATTCCCCCATCCAAAGTAGATCACAAATACGACTGTGGCTTTTCATCTGTCCTTGATTTTGCAAAATGTTCTGGTTTTCTATCAGATTTTTGTACTGTTGATTTATGCTTCTTATTCTGGAACTGTATGCTGTCACAGTGCCCTGTTGCTCTGTTTAAGTAGCCATGGTTTAATGAACATCAGGTAAGCTTGTCAGAGATTGTAAGATGCAAGTAAGCTTTAGTAAGTTTGTCGGATATTGTAAGATGCAAGTAAGCTTTAGTAAGTATATTGTTAAAGAATTACCAGCATTGAAAGCCTTTTCGTTGTTGCCATGCAGAGAATATTTACATGACTAGATAATGTATAAGCCTTGGGTATTGAAATGCATATGACAGTATTTTATTTACTTTATTTGCAGTTGGTTTGCCAGGATAGTCCATTGGGCCAAATGAACCCGTTTTCAATGGAGTCCTGGGGAGAAAAGCTCCAAAACTAAGTAGGTTATTAATAGATATACAAATTATACAATTACACAGAAGTTAATCACACAAGAAATAACAATTTGCAAATAATACAACAAAAACTAGAGCGAGTACAATCTAGTGATGAAATTAATAGGTAATACAGACTAAAGGGAAATTTAGCACAAAAGCACTGAGAAATAACAACATATTTGGAAGCATTTCATGACAATATTGAGGAATAATAACATATTAGGAAGCAATGCACAAAAGTACTGAGAAGCAATAACGTATTAGGGAAGCAATACTTGGGAAGTGTGGCCTAGTATATTCTTCCTGATTATTGTAGGAATAATAATATGTTTGAGTTAGGGTGGGTAATTAGGAAAGTTGCAGGAGGAAACAGAGGAAGAAAGAAGATGGAGTTTGCAAGTGTTAGTTATGTGGGGTGGGAGCAAGAGCAGTCCCACGGGGATACTAGATGTGAGTGAAGAGATCTTTTAAATATAAAATGGTTGGGGGTGGTGCGAATGGAAGGTGGTAGGGAGTTCCAAAGGCATGCAATGCCATAAGACAGAAGATTTTTGCCTGGGGGATGAGTTGGTTTATATACTTCTAATAGATTTTGATTGTTGGACCTTAATACTCTAGCAGGAAGGTGCATTTTAAAGGTTGATGAAAGGGAGGGACAAAGGGAGGGGTTGAAAATGAGCTTATGTGCAAGATTTAGTTGAGTATATGTGAGATAACTGGGTAGCTTTAGCCATTTTTAGTTTTTGGAGAGAGGAACAGTGGTGGATGGAGGACTTGTGGTTGGTAGCGAACTTGGCAATTTTGTTGTAGCAAGAGGAAAGTTGTGTTTTTAGAGAGGTCTGTAGATTAGTTAGGAGTGGAGCTCCATAGAGAAGGGAGGGGATAAGAAATGAGGTAGAGTGTGATTTTGGTAGCAGGTGTAAGGTAATGATTTTGTCGGTAAAGCATACCTAGTTTTTGATGGGTTTTCTTGATATTTAACTGTAGGTGGGAGTTGAATTTGAGCTGGTTATCAATTTGGACCCCAAGTAACTTGGTCTCAGACACCAGTTCCAGGGGTAGATTATTATGTCTAGAGATGTGGAATGTGTTTATATTGAAAGAAGTTGCCTTAGAGGGGGTGAATAACATTAATTTGGTTTTAGAGGCATTGAGTGCTAGGTGATTCCTTTTCATCCATTGCTCAGTTGTTGTAAAAGCATCTTGAGTCAGTTTTAGGAGTGAGGGGATAGAGGTGGCAGCGCAGATTATAGCAGAATCATAGGCATATTAGATGATGTCTGAGAATGGGATAGAGTTGCGGAAATCATTTATAAATATATTGAAGAGAAGGGGACTCAGTATAAAGCCCTGGGGTACCCCAGTAGGAGTATTTAGAAATGAGGTGGCCTTTTTCCATTTGACTGCTTGAGATCTGTTAGATAAGTAGCTGGAGAACCAGTTCAAGGAGGAGGGAGATAGGTTAAGTTTAGAAAGTTTAGTTAGTAGCAGGCTGTGAGAGAGTGTCAAAGGCCTTAGAGAGGTTGAATAGTAGGGTAGAAACAATTTGGCCAGAGTCGCGGGCTTTATTTACAGTTTCAAGGAAGGAGAGGAGGGCGGTCATAGTGCTATGATGTGGTCTGAATCCATGTGTGGGAGTTAGTAGGTGATTATCTAAGAGATGTGGAAGGAGTTGTAGTTGGATACACTTTTCTAGGAGTTTAGAGATGGGGGACAGAATAGCGATGGGGCGGAAATTAGTAACATTGTTGTTGTTGCCACCTTTTATGTAGAGGTATGATAAAGGCCCTTTTCCAGACTTGGGGTACTATACATTCTTGGATAGAGCGGTTGATTAAAATGCTAATAGGGTAAGCGATTGCTTCAGCAGCTTTGCTAAGAAAGTAAGAAGGGATGTTATCAGGAGCATTGGTGCATGGCTTCAGTTTCATAAGGAATTTCTTTATAGTAGAAGTGGGTATAGGTTTAAATGAGAAAAAAGGAGAGTGAAGAGGGAGAAGTAGGGGCAGATGAAGATGATGGAGTAGTAGGAGGAGTGGAGGGATGGGAGTTAGTAGATGGGAATGAGGAAGTAGGAGCAGGGTGGGGTAGAGATATGGTTGGGGATGGTAAGGGAGTTTTGGAGAATGTAGTGGTGTTAGAGAAAGATGACGTTAATTTGGAAATGGATTCAATGAAAAGAGTTAAATTGGCTAGCCAAGTCTTGGTCAGGAGCGTTTGGGTCTGGGGTAGGGGTATCTGGTTTGCTGGGGTTAAGTAGAGTAGAGATACCTTTCCAAAATTTCTGAGGGTTTGATTTTATTATTTTGAAGTGTGGAAAAGTAGTTTTGTCCGTCGAAGATTATGAGCTTTTTTACCTTATTTCGAAGTATTTTATATTCATTGTAATAAAAGGACAGGATTACAGTATTTTCAGAAGCTCATTACATTTTATTGCAGACCAGTGTCTTATAGCAGTGTCTGTGTGTTAGTACACTTGTAGTTGGGTCAGGGTGGCTTTAATGGTATATGGTAAATAAGCATTGCTACCTTACTTAAAAGCCAAGCCCTGCAACAACTAGCTCCACACTGAAGTCAAAACACAATAGCTCTGGTGGGTAAATGTACTCTGTAGTAATCAAAAAGGCAAATGTTTAAAATAACTACAGCTTATGTGCAAACACAATAGGTAGTGATGAAACAATGCTCTGCTAAAAATGCTTTAATGCTCCACATTGCTGAGCTGCAGATCAGTTATCACTGGCTACCAGGATTTCACCCACTTCAGCTCAAGCACGGTGCCGTTCAGTGCAACCTTCCCAGAACTAATTTGTCTGACCAGAATTATTTGGTGTGTGTATAAGAGGGAGGTAGCATACCCCTCAGCTGTCCAGATTTTTGCCCCATATTCCTCCTAAAAAGGATTGAAGTTGCTAAATGAGACATTTCAGTTTTAGATGTCATGTCATTTAGAAAAATGCATACTAACAAATCCTGTTACTCTTGCAATTTTCTAAGTGTCTGACAGCCATATTTATAATCTGTCCCTATTTATTTTAGGCTTTGTCCAGATTTCTTGCACTAAGGTTGAGGCCTTGAGGGGTGTGGTATGTTTGTGAGAAAGTGAAATGCCCGAGTTAGAGTTAACAGGTGGAATTTTCAAGTGCATTTTCAAGGAACTGTGAGTTTTAAGGGAAGCTAAGTTCACTTCTGCTCATGCCAAGTCTATTTACAATGTGCAACTGTTTTGTTTAGCAAATGGTATCTCTATTGTGGTATAAAGTTTTAAAGCTATGTTAGTAGCACCACAAGTAGTATACTTGCATCTTAATGTAAAGGCTTGAGGTTCTATTCCTACAGCATATACATTTGTATGCTGCAGTCCTCAGGATGTCCTCCTTTGGATGAGATGCCTAATAACTATGAACCTGTTTTTCAGCTTGTCATCCATTTTCTATTGCAATATACAAGCTTACCATTTTTTTAATTTAACATAGGCAATTTATTCTTTGACGGCAACAGGCACTGAATTTGTAGATGAAACACTGAAATATACAGTTGTTTTCTAGCAACAACATCTTCATTAGTTTCAGATATCTTTAATGTGGAATTATTCAGATTACTTTTACTTCAGCAGAGTCACTCAAACAAGTGCTGCTGTATAATACAAGGGATATAATTCAATTATATATTATAATTAATACAATCAGGTAAATCAAATAACTTTTGCATGGCCCTAACAGTGTGCAAGGAGCCTATTGCTTGAAAACAGTTCAAAGGTAAATAACCTGCCACTGGCCAGATGCATTTTCTTTGAATGTGGGTTTCAATGCTGTTTCATTGAATGTGAGTTTCAAAAGTAGAGAAGCTTTAATGCCAAGTCTGTTTTCATTGTTAAGACTATTGCTTTGTTTAAGTTTAGTAAATGTCTCAGTGTTTGGGCTATAATGTTTGAAATAAAAGTTGTAAATTAAATCCAACTGCCTGTAATCATTGTAGAACTAAAGCATAAAACAGTATGCACACAGATTTGAACAGTGTCTACAGTAAATGGGGAGAAATAGCCAAGTAATGGGACACTGGAATGGCTGTGTGGGCGGGGCTTGGGGTGGGTGGACTTGGGTGGGGCTGTGTTGGCAGGGGGCAGGGTGAGCTATGTGGGTGGGGCTCTGGGTTTGCACCCCCCTGCAAAAAATCCTGCGGGCTCCCTTGACTATTAGATAAAGAAATACAAATATTGTGACAATAATTTGTAAGTATGGTACATTTAAGTGAGTGGCAGGATTTGTGTTGCATCAATAAAATAGAATACATTGTCAGTGGTATAAGAAGTGTATCTTTAAGTGGTATGCATGATTATTGTAAATGGGACATGGCCACATGGTGTGGCATAAATAAAATTGAATTGGGACAGAGTGGTTAAAGAACAACAATGGGAGGAAAGTGAATCAAGCCACATCACTGGCTTAAAGCATGAGACAGCCATTCTGTTCTTGTGTGTAGATACCGGCTACAAGCAGAATGGGACACTAAAGTCCAAATTGTAAGTGTATGAAAATCCCAGTCCTAATCCTAACCCTAACACTAGCCCTAACCTTAACCCCAACCTGAACCCTAATGCTAAGCTTAATCCCTTCCCTGATCCTAATGCTAAACAAGACACACACACACGCACACACTCACACACACACACACACACACACACACACACACACACACACACACACACACACACACGCACACACACACACACACACACACACACACACACACACACACACACACACACCTTACACTATCCCTACATCCTTCCCCATATCCCTGTCCTTAACACTATACAGATGTGTCACTTTGTGATTTTTAGTTTGCGGATATTTATGTCCAGGTTAAAGTGGTATTCAATGTGCAATTATTGGTAATTCCAAGCTGAGGCAAGTAACTTGGAAGCAGTGTCAGTCACTTCTTGCATTAGAAGGTATCATTTTAAGCTGGTGGTTTTATACCAGGGAGTATCCTTAGGGGAGAACATAAAGTAAGATGGCTATACACTTACAAAAACAGTACAGATGGTGGTATAGAATGGTTAGGCTATAGTTATGAATTGCAGTAAGAAATGTTGATATAGACACTGCCTATACCTTACTTTTTTGCAGACTGACAGGTAAAAGAAGATTTCAGAAGGTGTTGAGAATACTGGGAGACTTGAACCTCATGACCAGTATATCGGGATAACAGAGATAAGATTTGTTACAAACTGATAGGAGATAGAAGTTAGTTGTAGGTGCAGTCTCCAAAAGGTGTACACTGAGAGCATTGAACATATAGGTGATACAAGGGTGCTAATGAACAACAGCAAAGACAACCAGGTCAAGGTACTGACCTTTTTAACTTTGTACAGGCATAAATGTGGACATCAATACTATGTATTCTCTCTGAAGACTCTTCATGTGAACTTTTAAGGGGGTAGGGTAAAAAAAAGTGTTAATGGCTTGGAATGAATTGATTTGCCAGTTATGAGGAAGAAGGTTGTATGCCTTTAAGATAATTTAATGACTATGGTAATGAGGATAACTGTGCAATTATATAATCAAGTTTTCCTGGGATGGTTGGCTTATAAAGCCCTTCAGAATGTACAAAGGCTATGTGCCATGGTGCTGTTTTTGCAAGTAAGAAAACAATTATACAAGGTAACTAGCAGCTAATTGTAGTAGCCTAGTTATGCCACTAGAGGATGTACAGGTACACTAGCAGTACTGCATTCTGCCATGGGCCCCATAGCACAGGCATCTGCATAGTCACCACTACAAATCATAAACTTTGCAAGGCAGCAAAGACATTTAGCAGAGTCCAAAAGAAACATAATTCACAAGAAAGAGACCCTTAACAAACAGGTCAAAACTGCTTTTGAAAACTTCATGTGTACGTTTATTTGGGGAGGGGAGATTTTGTTTGCTTTGTTTGGTGCACCTAAGGAAAATATTAAGCCAGGAGTTGGTAGGGAAAAGCATGTAGGCTGCTATATATCAGTTATCTGACAAAAGTGTCTGCTAACAAAGCAAAACCAACAGCCAGTTTAATACTAAGTTTTTTGTTATGAAAGGACAAGTGTCAAGCTTTCAGCCATAATGCATTTATTTAAAAATAATGAAAACATACTTTGCAGAACCCCTGCCATTTACTCCTAGGGTCAGGAAAATATACAGTAAAAGGTTTGCAAAGATGTTTTAATTAGCTGGGTATTAAATGACAGCAGGAGGGTTCTAGAAATACTGACTGCTGCCCTACAGTATCCCATCTAAAAATAACATGGGATTAATTTTTGTTATTATTATTTTAATTCTTATGAAGGATGAAATATTACACTCTATGGGACTTACTGTGCAACAGAAAATTATGCCAGTAAGTGTACAGGAGCATTTTGATGCAATTTCTCATCTAAGATGCAGCTATGTTTCACAATAAATGTTTGTAAAATCTGTATAGCCCCAAAACTCTTACTCAAAACTAAGGTGCCCAATTGAGCACATGGACCATGTGAAATTCAAAATTAGTAATGAATAGTGGTAGTAACCAAGTTGTGCCACTAGAGGTGCTATAACTATGCTACATGCATTGGAAACCTATGTGGGGCTGGAAAGGGTACAAAAAGTTCCCATGATACTATTTTCCTACTGACAGCACACCCTGGGAAGTCCCCCTACTCTTGTGCAAAGGACAAACAACCTATAATTGCAAAGTACCTTGCAAAGGTAAGGCAAAACAGCTCTTAAACTTTACAAAAAAAGCACCTAAACAGGCATGTCCAAGGGTCAGCTTCCGGTGATTTCTCCTGTCCACCTGGTGAATCTGGGCATACTGGGGCAATGCGGCAACTGCCTCATGTACACAGACAATCCTCTCCTCCTACCACCCAAGACTACAACCTGCGAGAGATGCACTTACATAGCCAAACTGGAAGCAAAGCTCTCTCCGGCCAAGATTGTGCTAGACAGACAAGAGGAGAAGGTTAACACCTGCACTACACCTCAAGCAACTCATAGCCCTTCAAAACCCACACCATCAACACCCACACATAGCAACACTAAACCCACATATGCAGAGGCCCTTAACATTAACCTGCCCAAGCAACAAGGACCTCGTCAAGCGAACGCTAAAACAAACACCAGTCACAACCAAAGTGACACATAGCTCACAACACCAGTGTGCCACCCAACAACAGCCCCTAAGGCAAGACAATGTACCCAACACTTTAGTCATAGGTGACTCTATTAAATACAACAAAAAGATGCACAGCACACAAACGGAGCCCAGGAATAGCGTGTCAAAACTAAAACAATGTATAACCATTCACCATAAGCACGCTCTTCCTGTTAAGGTGCTAAAGACACTCCTTTCTCTCCGATATGCAATGTCCAAAGTGCTGACACTCCACTATTATCAAAAAGGTTAACGAACCAGTCCAGTTTTAAAACACCAACACGTTTTTATTTCGATTCCAAGACAACAAAGTGAGCGCTTTCGCCAATAGGCTTCTTCAGACTTATAAAATAGCACTCATATGCAATCATTTAAATACAACTTCCTTGACTGTGATTGGTTCACATAATTTCAAATTAATTAATTATACATGCATTTAATTCTTAAAGTGAATATGACCCAACCAAATATAGAACCTACAATCATTGAGGTACATAAAAAACATAAAAACATAAAAAATATGTACCTAAATTGAATTATATATATATAAAAAACATTAATAAGAACATACATTCCATAAACATTCATTTTAAAACATACCTAAAAATACTAAAAAACTGAACTTCATATTCAAGGTATTAACCTATGAAATTATTATTTAGGTCTAAAGATCCTTCTATTTTTCAAAATTGGTTTAATCTGGACTTTGTCGTTCAAGCCTGGTGGTTCATCGGCTTTCAACCTGATTATCCATCTCATTTCACTTTCAAGGGTTAAGTTAATAACATCACCCCCTCTAGAGTTGATATGTATATACTGTAGTACACTAAATTTAAATATATGTTGTTGTCCTAGTGCCTGATGGTGTTTGGCTAGGGCATTCACATCTGAGCCTGTTCTTATATGGTAATTATGTTCCCTTATACGTTCTTTCAAAGTCCTATTGGTCTTACCTACGTAAAAGGCTGAACATGTGACACATCTTGCCAGGTAGACCACATTTTTACTATTGCAATCAGTTCCAGTATCAAAATAAAACTTATAGTTTGTAATTGGGTGGATGAATATAGTTTCTTCATTTATGAAGCCACAATGATTACAAGCACCACATGGCACTGTGTTTTTCTCTTTTTTAACCAGCACTTGTTTGGAATTCATATTTCTAGGTTTACACAATAGTCTTTTTAAACAGGGTTTATTTTTAAAAGCAAAACAGGGCTTGGGGCCTACTATTGCACCAACTTCCCTATCAGATGATAAAATGTCCCAATGTTTACTATACAATTCTTTAACAATTTTGGTGCCCCTAGTGTACGTCATAACTGAAGGATCTTTAGACCTAAATAATAATTTCATAGGTTAATACCTTGAATATGAAGTTCAGTTTTTTAGTATTTTTAGGTATGTCTTAAAATGAATGTTTATGGAATGTATGTTCTTATTAATGTTTTTTATATATATATAATTCAATTTAGGTACATATTTTTTATGTTTTTATGTTTTTTATGTACCTCAATGATTGTAGGTTCTATATTTGGTTGGGTCATATTCACTTTAAGAATTAAATGTATGTATAATTAATTAATTTGAAATTATGTGAACCAATCACAGCCAAGGAAGTTGTATTTAAATGATTGCATATGAGTGCTATTTTATAAGTCTGAAGAAGCCTATTGGCGAAAGCGCTCACTTTGTTGTCTTGGAATCGAAATAAAAACGTGTTGGTGTTTTAAAACCGGACTGGTTCGTTAACCTTTTTGATAATAGTGGAGTGTCAGCATCTTGGACATTGAATATCGGAGAGAAAGGAGTGTCTTTAGCACCTAAACAGGAAGAGCGTGCTTATGGTGAATGGTTATAAGTGACTCTATAGTCAGACACACTGATGTCCCACTCACCAGGCTGAACAAGGAGAAAATTACAGTCAGCTGCCTGTCGGATGCCAGGATCCGTCACATAACGCATGCACTCAAGTCACTCCACAACAAGTACAAATATGACTCTGTCATTGTCCATGCTGGAGTGAATAACTTGAGACGTACCTCCCTGGACTACATGAAAAAAGACATGGAAGAGCTCTTGGATCATGTGGCCCAGGCAGGTATGACCCTAGCCCTGAGTAGCATCCTGCTTTCGCCCAGAACGATACCGTAGTATAAGG
Organism: Protopterus annectens; assembly: GCF_019279795.1. Classification (NCBI taxonomy): domain Eukaryota; kingdom Metazoa; phylum Chordata; order Ceratodontiformes; family Protopteridae; genus Protopterus; species Protopterus annectens. The sequence continues at coordinate 241,154,141 of NC_056732.1, read as the reverse complement.
ACAAAATTATTGACTTCAACAATTGGCTGAGCTTCTGGTGTCATTCAAAGGGGATCCAGTATTTGTCTGCCTGGGAAGACATGATTGACAAACCACGATGCTTTGCCAGATATGGTCTGTTCCTGTCACCCTTGGGATTCAGGTTACTGGCTAAAGCTCTTGCCACCCCCATAGTCCCTTTTTTAGGCAAGGTTCAAAGGATAAAACCACCACCGTAACAGATACAAGCATGCAAAATCTGAAGGTAATGCTACTCAATGCTAGAAGTCTAAACCTCAAAATGCACGCTCTCGAGGCACTCCTAAAAATGGAGAACATCGATATCTGTGTAGTAACTGAGACCTGGTTCAAGGCTCCAGAGAGCACCCCTGCAATACCAGGCTACAACTCTTACCACACTTTTCGGCCACAAAACCAAGAAACACTAAAGGTGGAGTGTCCATATTCACCAAGGATATTCACACCTCTAGGCTAGTTGCCCAACACAATGCATCTGAAATTCTCCAGGTGCAACTAACACTAGGTAAGACTGCAATCCAAATTGTAGCTTGCTACAGATCCCCCACCATGCCCCAAGAATCTCACTACACCTTTCTAAACATAATGGAAAATATTAAGATACAACCAAACACCCTAATTCTGGCTGATTTCAACTACCCTGCCATTAACTGGGAAAACTACTCAGGTACCAACTCCTTTTTCCAATGGTTCTTGGAATTCATAAATTCTGATTCCCTGGATCAACTAATCCATTGTCCCACCAGGGGCTCCAATATCCTAGACCTGGTCATTACCAACATGGGAGATAGATGCTCCACACCAGTGGTCACCCACTCATTGGTCAGGTCTGACCATTAGCAAATCACCCTTGACATCCACATCCCATCCACCAGTAAGGAAACCTCCTTATAAAACTTTTCCAAAGCCAACTTCATGCTACTGAACTCAGAAGTGACAAACTTCACGACACCCATGCAAACGGGATCTGAAAGTTTGACTGCAGAATCCTACACTAAGGCACTGTACGAGCACATCCACTCGTGCATGAATCGTGCCATCCCAAATAGAGCCAAGATGCTCTTCTCCAAAAAAAGGAAGCCAATCTGGTGGTCCTCTGCTATAAACAAACTATACAACAGAAGGAAGAAACTGTTGCAGAAAAGAGGAAAATCCCAGGATGCAAAAAACTCCGTTACCAGCCTCAATAAGAAGCTGAGATCCCACATAAAATCTTCAAAAGCTAGTTACAAAAATAAAATTGCCAAAGATTCCAAAGACAACCACAAGGCATTCTATAGTTATGTCAAGAATCTAAATGGCAATGTTCAGATCTGCTCTGAGCTACAACAGAATGGCATTAAATATACTGATCCCAAGGATATTGCCAATATCCTGGCAGATCGATTTAGTGCCAACTTCACCCCCCTCTCACCCCCTAAAGGGCCCATCTCAATATCAAAAGATTGCCAAATTCCGGTAATCACGGCCACACAGGTAGAAGCCGCACTGTCCAAAGCTAAGAATACAGCATCCATGGGACCAGATGACATCCCAGGCTGTGTACTACATGAACTACAAAATGAACTGGCACCTCACCTAAGTGCCATGTTTAATCATAGCCTCGCCTCAGGCTTCATGCCCACTGAGTGGTGCACAGCTACAGTTATCCCACTCCACAAGGGGGGATCCACCTTGGATCCCGTGAACTACTGTCCCATTAGTCTGACAAGCCTGATCTGCAAGGGCATGGAATGCATTATCATGGAACTTATAAACAAAGACATTGGCAACTTTCAAACACTGGATCCCACCCAGTTTGGGTTTGTGAAGGGCCAATCTTGTCTCCTGAATCTGATTGACTTCTTCAAATCAGTCTCCAGAGCTGTGGACGAGGGTACGGCAGTAAACACAGCCTATCTGGACCTCACCAAGGCCTTCGACACCATCCCCCACTCTGGAATCATAGATAAACTTACTAAGCTGGACATAAATCCTTACATCACTCGATGGGTTCCCAACTGGCTTACTGACAGAACCCAGACAGTAAAAGTAGCCGACTCCAAATCCAGCTCCAGACAAGTGACAAGTGGAGTACCTCAGGGTTCAGTCCTGGGACCACTCTTGTTTGGCATCTACTTCTCTGAAGTACAGGCCAACACTAAGGGACTCCGGCTAACAAAGTTTGCAGATGACTGCAAAGTGGGAGTCATTACTGAATCCCCAAATGATGTGGATATTCTACAAAAGGGCCTTACAGAAACAGATACCTGGTGCCTGAGCCATGGGCTCAAGCTTAATGCCAAGAAATGTATAGTTATCCCCTTTGGAAAGAAACATGTACCCATGAATTACCACAAAGGTGGCAGGACACTAAACATCGAAAGTGTGATGAGAGACTTAGGGACACAGGTGGACAGTGGTCTCACTTTTGATAACCACATCATCACAACAGTCAGGAAATCCTTCTATGTGGCACACCTCATCACTAAGGGCTTTTCATCCAGAAAAAAGGAGGTCATTGTCCCACTGTACTCATCTCTCATTAGACTCATTATAGAGGATAATGCCCCGTTTGGTATGTACCTCACAAGACATCTGCAACAGCTAGAAAGGCCACAGAAATACCTCACTAAAAGAATCACAGGCCTAAAGCAGATGCCATATGCTGACCATTTAAAAAAACTCCAGCTATACTCTGTGGCGTATCGTCTACTCAGAGGCGATCTCTGCTTAACATACAAGGCCATGTCAAACCCTGAGCTGTTGGACATGCTCCACTTAAAGAAATCCCAATCCCTCAGAGCCACAAGCTCCAGGGATCTAAACCTTGTCATCACAATGAATAAAACATGCTGGAGGGATAGTATCCTGACCCAGAGACTCCCCATACTCTGGAATAGACTGCCCATACATGTCAAGCAGAGTGCCTCATTGGCCCTCTTCAAAAGGAACCTTGATGATTGGATGGGAGATAGGAAATTCACCCTGGGGATCATGTCAGTCGCCTGCTAGACAGGGGTCCAAAGAAGTAAATATTGTGGGAA
>NC_056732.1:241136035-241150597 GCF_019279795.1 Protopterus annectens | reverse complement strand
TCTTCTGTTGTAGAATTTGTTTATGGCAGAGAACCACCAGATTGGCTTCCTTTTTTTGTAGGATAACATCTTGGTTCTATTAGGGATAGCATGATCCATGCACTCGTGTAAGTGTAGGATTTGGCAGTCATATGTCTATTGTCCATCTGCATGGGTGTCACGAAGTTTGCCACTTCTGTCTTAAGAAGTGTGAAGTTGGCTTTGAAGAAGTTTTTTACGATGGTTTCCCTAATTCAGGGTGGGGGTGGGATGTGGATGTCTAGGCTGATTAGCTTGTGGTCGGATCTGACCAACGAGGAATTGACCTCTGGTGTGGAACACCGGTTTCCCATGTTGGTAATGACCAGGTCTAGGATATTTCTGCCCCTGGTGGGGTTGTGAATAAGTTGATCCAAGGCTTTGGAATTTATGAGTTCTAGAAAACGTTGAGCAAAAGAGTTGGTACATGAGTAGTTTTCCCAGTTAATGGTGAGGTAGTTGAAATCGCCCATTATTAGGGTGTTGGGTTGTACCCTAATACTTTCCAGTGTATCAAGAAATGAGGAGTGTGAATCCTGGGGCATGGTGGGGGATCTGTAGCAAGCTATAATTTGGATTGCGGTCTTGCCCAGAGTTAGTTGCACTTGGATAATCTTGGATGCATTATGCTGTGCAACTAGCCTGGAGGTGTGGATATCCTTAATGAATATGGACACGCCTCCGCCTTTAGTGCTTCTTTCTGGGTTAGGTGGCCAAAAGGTGTGGTATGAATTGAAGCCTGGTAATGCAGGGGTGCTCTCTGGAGCTTTGAACCAGGTCTCTGTCACTGCACATATGTCAATGTTCTCCATTTTAAGGAGTGCCGCGAGTGAGTGCATTTTGAGGTTTAGACTTCTAGCATTGAGTAGCATTACCCTCAGATTTTGCTTGCTTGTACCTGTTACGGTGGTGAATTTGTCATTTGAACCTTGCCTAAAAAGGCACTATAGGGGTGGCAAGAGCCTTAGCCAGTATCCGGTATCCTAAGGGCGACAGGTGCAGGCCATCTCTGGCAAAGAATCGTGGACTGTCAATTATGTCGTCCCAGGCAGACAAATACTGGATCCCCTTAAAATGACACCAGAAGCTTAGCCAATTGTTGAAGTCAATCATTTTGTCCTTGTACTGTGGTATCATTCTGGGTGATGGCAGGATGCTACTCAGGGTTAGGGTCATACCTGCCTGGGATACAAGATTGGAGAGCTCCTCCATGTCTCTTTTCATGTAGTCCAGGGAGGTACATCTCAGGTCATTCACACCAACATGGACAATGACAGTGTCATATTTGTACTTATTGTGGAGTGACCTGAGTGCATGCGTTATGTGGCAGATCCTGGCACCTGACAGGCAGCTGACAGTGACTTTCTCCTTGTTTAGCCTGGAACATCAGTGTGCCTGACTATAGAGTCACCTATGGCTAGAGTGTTGGCTACGTTGTTATGCCTTATGGGCTGTGGTTGAGTGGCACACTGAGTTTGTGGGCTATATGTCATTTGGGTTGTGTGTATTGTCCGTGTTAAATTTTCTTTGTGATAGTTTTAAGTATGTTTTTTATGTTTGTACCTTTAAAAAGATGCAGTTTGTAGAAATACATTTTGATTGCTTGATATTTGCCATGTGATCCTAAAGCTACCATTTTTAAACTTTGATGAATGTCATGAGTTTTAGGTTCTGAAGAAGTTCTTAATTAATTAAAAGAACTAAAGGTCTAAGTGTACAGCTGCATCTGAAACTGTTTTTGTGTTGCTTATAACAGAACGTTTTGTTGGATTGGTTGCTGTTCTCTGTTCTAAGCCAGTTTTTGTTATATATACATATATATAATTTAGAACTGTGAAGTTAAATCAGAAGAAGAGAAAGAAATGTGTTAGGGTCAGGGACAGCAACAGAGTTTGCCTGGTCAGGAGTGTGTTCCAACTTAGTTGAGTAGGATTATGGTAGTATGAGTAGAATGTGTTCCGACTTAGGTAAGTTGACAAGAGAGAAGGACCATGCAGATGACTATAGTGAAAGGAACATAGCTCATTATAGTTTGATAAGCTGAAAAGAAAGAGGAAGCAGTAAGAGATTGAGACAGTAAATCAGAGATGAGTTACGTCAAATCATTTCAGTTAACACCAAACAAGTTTTTCAGAGAGTGAACCAAAAATTGTGTGTGTGTGTGTGTGTGTGTGTGTGTGTGTGTGTGTGTGTGTGTGTGTGTGTGCGCACATGCATGTGGTGGGTACTATAACTGAAACAGAGTCAGGCTCTCAACTGTTCAGATTTTTGCCTCATAGTTTTGGTCTGGTTTTCATAAAATTGTGGGTCTCTAGCAATTCATTCAAGATTTAAGTCAGAAAATAATGACAGGTGTTTGGGTTTCAGACTTAATACCCTTCAGAAAATTCATGCAAATGCAAAACCTGTTATTCTGTCTACTTTTTAAGTTTGTAAGAGCAATATTTAAAAATTGCCCTATTTTTGAGCCTTTGCCCCCCCCATTATTTATGGCTTTGTCCCGATTTCTTTCTCTAACAGGTTTGGAGGTATGGCGCAGTGCAGTTAAGGAAGGTGAGCAGAAGTAAGGCCCATACATCATGCAGCTCAAGAAAAAGTGAGTAGAGTGCATCAAAATGATACATGCTGAAATCATAAGCAATGAGACTTGGGTGGCTAGATAGGTGTAATTTACAGGAAAGACTGCAATAAGTGCTAGCAGAGAGACTTGGACTGTGGTTAGAAGAAGAGAAGAGGCAGAAATATGATATGGTGGAAGACCTGAATTTTTATCTCATTGTGACTGGTCTCTTGGTTCTGTACAGAATGAAATAGAGAGTTTGTGGTGGGATAACATTTTTTTGTGTAGATGAAGTGAAACTAGATGTTATTTTTTAATCACAGCAGCTAATGTTTTCCTATCAGTTGCATTACAACAGAAGCTCATAAATAAGGGAGATAAACAATGAAATCAATGCAGTTGCCAAGTATGTCCACTAGATGGTACTGCTGTTTAAGAAGATCTTGTTTGTGTTAGGTAAACAAGCATTAATTTGCCTACTGCTTCCTGCAGATAAACAGTAATGGCAGGTGTTTTCCATTACTAAGGACACTGTAAATTACTGCAAAAAGTCAAATGGTCTCCTACTTTGATTGCACTGTTGCCGGTAAACAGAAAATTTCTGCTACACAAAATGATGATAAAGAGAACAATGCCAAAAGCAACACTTAACTGCAAAATCTACCCTGGTCTACATAGTGTGTCATTATATTCTCGAAAGCCGACAATGTCGAATCCGATATTGTCGACACGAGAATAGCGAAAATGCAGAACATTGAACGGGTAAATGGAAATCTCCGTAAGGGGAGATTTCCATTTACTTCAATGTAGTGCGGTCTCGGAGCTGGTATATTTAAGTAGCGGGGGGGGGGGGGTGCAGGGGGCTTGCCCCCCTGCCTATACCCCTTAGATTTTTTAAAATGTATTTTTATGAACATTCAAAATTGTAATAGTTTGATCAATAAAGGTCGGCCTTTAGTGATTCGAACTATTAAACTTTCGATGTTCTAATATAGACCCTGTTTAATATAAGATTAAGTGTTCTGCTAAACTGTAGTCTTAACTGCTAAAATCACTGGAAATACAAAATTAGTGTTTAAGCTTCAGTTGCTCCAATATGCACCTGTAGTAGCAGTACTGAGGTAATGTGCTGAAGAAACTGTACACACAGCAAAACTCCATCTGCATGCACATGTAAGACTTACACATAGCTAGCTTGCTTAATACCACCCCCCATGCCCTTCCTTAAACTACAGTAGCTATCGAGGTACAAAAGTCACTGTTCTTCATCCTCCCTCTTTAACTTTGTTTCTTATTTCAAATATGTGAAAAAATTTACTTTAATATTTTCTTTAAACACATTCCAGAATTAAACATTATATTAACAGTTCAACATAGCCTATCCGATTTCAAGTCCAATTCACTTTATATATTTAGGATTGGGTTTGCAGACTCTTCCTGTCTGTGTCACATACAGATTTTGATTGGAATTAGAAACTGGATTGTGTACAGTAGAGGTAGGAATTTAAAGGCTATTTTGGAAAGGAATACTGCAGGATCTAAGGGACATTATAGGTCCCGGATGTACAAATGTGGTTGTTGTAGCCACTGTAAATACATCAATGATGGTCCTTATGTGGCAGTTGAGGGCTACCATCGAACCCTTGAATGTCCAGGAAGGGGTACTTGCACCACAACAAATATTGTTTATATAGCAACTTATAGTACATGCTCAGCATTCTACATGGAGAAAACCATCGTAGATTAAAATGATAGAACTGCTGAGCATGTGAGGGACATCAAAAACACGAAAAATAGTAGTGCATTGTACAATCATTCAGTATGTTGTTCAAACTTTAAAAGATTTTTGTTTTTTATAATTGATAGGGTTGAAATGAATGAAAGGGGTGATAATTTTAAAACTGCTCTTGAGTTGTGTGAAACAAGGTGGCAAATGAGGCTGAATGCCAAAAATTTTCCAGGGATCAATGACAATATTTCTATTGTCACACTTTTGAAGCAGAGGTCTATTAACATCTAGATGTCAGGAAGGAGGTTTAAACACAATTTGCTTACCATTGTATTTTGGTTTTATATTTGGTGTGTGATGAATAGTTGAGTTAATTATGTGATTTTTAGTGACATTTTAATAATTCATTCAATGGTTCTTGGTGTTCAATATTTATTTTAATTTAGGCAGCAGTCAATTAGCTATTTGTGATGTCATAGGATTTTAATATAAAAAGGAAGTGATGTTTTGTATGATGACTCTGATGAAGCCTGGGATGTGCAGATGAAAGCGCTCAGTCATCTTTCTGTGCAATAAAGCAGTTTCTCTCTCGAATAGTGGTGTGGTGTGCCCTACGTTTTTTATTTTTTTGTGTGTTAATTTTCGATTTCAACTCCACCCTGTGTGTGTTGGTTGACATTTTAGAAACAGGAACTGTCTTTAGAGGTTTATTAAGTACTGAAACATTACTTTCTACTTCAGAACCGTTTGAAAAAGCGTCATCTTGGAGCTGATTAGCTGGTGATTCAGTCAAGGAACTGGAATCACTAGTACACACAGTTTGTTGTGGCTTTGGCTCTGGGACAGGCAAAATATGTTTGCTATTTCTTCTGTAGTCTACTCCTTCTGACTGAATGATGTAAGACCTTGGTTCAGCACAAATGTCCCTCACAATTCCTACATGATCATGACCTTTTGAAGTCTGCATTTTAACAACTTCACCTTGCAACAATGGTCGAAGAAGTCTACTGGTTTTGTTATAGAATAATTTCTGTGCATGATGCTTTTTTCGATAGTTGAGCTTGGGACTAACTTATTGCTCTTTGAGGTTGGTATTAACAGCTGTTTGCTTAGTGGAAGGGTTGTTTGTGTTTGTCTTGACATCAGTCTTTGAGCTGGTGAACCAAGTGTCTGGTTACAAGGAATGTTCTGAAGGTTTAGTAAATTGAGGAATACATCAGTTTCATCACTTTTGGACTTTTCCATTAAATGCTTTTCACTGCAGACTGCACGTTCAACCAGGCCATTGGCTTGTGGGTATTCTGGACTGTGGTTACATGAATAAAATCCCAAGATGCAGCAAATTCTTTAAAACATTGATTAGTGAATTGTGAACCATTATCTGAGATGACTTTATGTGGGCTTCCGTGGGCTGAGGAGTATCATTTTAGCTTTGTAATAACTGCATACTTATCAACTGTACAGATTTTTGCAGAATGTCTAGATTTTTGCCTCATATTTTTGGCCTGTTTTTCAAAAAAATTGTGATTTTTTTTGGCAAATTAGTGGCAAATCATTAAAGATTAAATTTAAAAAATAATGACAGACATTTGAGTTTCAGACTTCATACCATTCAGAAAATCCATGCTAAAGTAAAATCTGTTATTCTATTAACTTTAGGGTACAGTAAACAAACTGGCTGTAAATTACAGTGAACTAAGCTTCAAGTATAATATCTCAGAAAACAAAAATCAAAACTCAGGCTTAGAAATGCAAGTAGTAACTTTTTAATGTGCAAAGCAAGCTTTCAGGATAGAACCCTTCTTCAGTGCAAAAGTAAAAATTTCCATACACTATTCACTATTTTAAGAAGCCAGTAGTTATCACATGTTACACAAGCACCAATGACAATGCAAGGGAAATTTATCAATGTACAGAAAATTTTCAAGTGTGCCTTAAAACTTCATTCTTGCACTTGAACATTTTCTGTACATTAATTGTCCTTGCATTGTCATTGTCAGAGCTTGGCAGAACATCTCAGTGTGTGCCTTGCTGTATTGTCTGACCTCTCAAACATTTATTAGACCCCACCCCCCATTAGACCAGTAGTCTCACAGAAAGGCAATCTGGCTGAACCGTTGACAAAGTGGATTCAGAGAACTATTAATCTTATCAATGTTGTTTGTCTTTTCGGCTTTTCCCGGTTAGGGGTCGCCACAGCGGAACTCTGGTCCGTCAATGATTGGCAGTAGATTTTTTATGGTGCTGAGTTGCCAGCCTGACGCCCAACCTTCAGCAAAGGCACGCCCATTTACGCATGTCTTTTGGAGGCCACTCGACCGCGGGGAGGACATGCAGACTTCACACAGAAGGCACTCCAGTCGTGAGTCGAACAGGAGTACCTTTTGCTGTGAGGCAACAACGCTACCGCTGTAACTTTTAATCTTATTAATACTAAGACAATAATCATTTTTGTGTTAGCAGATAGTTGGTGGATGAGCTTTTAACCTCATTGTGGATGCTCAGCTTTATCTGTTTCTGTGATCTACAATTATTGCACAGAAATATAAAACATGATCAAGGAACTGAGACTCTTAGTTGGTTCTTCCAGTCCTGTCTGATAACACTGGCTTGGGAATTAACCACATGTGTATGCTGCATTCTTTAGTGATGGAGAATAATATTTTTTTTTTGTTTAATGGTTATTATTTTATAGAGAGGTCTGTGGCACAGTATTGGTGGGGGCTGCTGTGACCTCCTGCTATACTTGTGTATACGTTAATCACTGTGAATCCTAGCATGTGCTTTCAGCTAAAAACAGATTCAGAAAATATCCAAGAAAATTGTCGCACAAGCAGTATGCAACGATTTTCTTGGTGGTTTGTGCATTTTTTCGTCTTTTACTAGATTCAGAAAAGATGTTGTTTATTATACTTGCTTTACTGATAACCTGTTTTTGTATAACGGTACATAAAATGCATTAGATCAATTTTTTAAAATTTATTTAAAAGATTATAAGTTACCTCTAGCTGAGTATGACTTTTGGAAGAAATTAAGTTGATTTTTTTGGATATTTGTGTATCTTTAAGAGAATGAATCTGTTTACAAAATGTATAAACAACATGATTATGACATTTCTTATGTATACTTTCAGAGTAGCCAGCCCAAATACGTGATTAGAAGCATTCATTTTAACATTATTGCAAGAGTTTCCAGGAATACCACTGATGGAGATGATTTCTGTGAATTGTTTTGAACACTGAGGTACATTTTTGAGAATGTCGATTATCTCAATGATTTAATACAATGAAGGGGTTAAATCTGAATGTGACAGAGGGAGGATGTGTGCTTTTTATTTGGCAAAGCATGAGCAGGGTATGCTGGAATCTTGTGTTGACACAGGGACTGTCAGATTTGAATATGCCATGAGATAGTCATCTAAAGTAAGAGTTGTAAAGAAGTGATTTCAAAGTATTGTTACACATTTTGGTGTACCTACTGTGTATACAAATTAGAGTGGATTATCAAGGAATTGTTCACATAGAATATTATTGCCAGACAAAAGCTCTTTTGTGATGGGGTGTGTTGAACCACAAAATGTCTCTCATGCACACTGCATAAATGTACCTACACTGGTGGTTCAGTGACTGGGAACTGTCACATGCACGTTGTGTCAATAAACAGTGGTAAATGAGACTTTGATGGTTAAGGCATTTTGTACTGGGAAGTCAGATAGATATTAACGGAATATGTATGTATATCAGTATGTTTAAACAGTTTAAAAATAATGAAAACAATTCTTTATTTAAACATGTTAAGTTATGTGCAGGATGTTTTGTTGCTATTAGAAATTGTGCAGGCAGAGTTTAGAGCTGATGGTTTTGTGAAAAAAAACAATGACTGAACAGTCTAATTTGTAGTGCTTTTTTTACTGCATGTATTAAGCTTGTTTTTATGTTAATCTCTTAAACCCTATCTAAAATACAGGAATTTGTCTAAATAAATTTGCTCCATGTCCTCTTTTAACTGAACTGTGTTCCCACTGATTGATTTTCAGTAGCTTTTAAGTATTTTAATTGGTGAATTTGTGAATATTTTCCCCAAGGAAGCTTTATCTTTTTGCATTACTGGTGGTACCACTCAGAGAGAAAGTGCTGGTAATTTGAGGGAGTACACAGCCCATCCATGATGAAGCAAAAGTGGGAACGTTAAGATATGTTTGCTGGATTATTGAGGTGTTAGCACTCTGTTGACCATTTGGCTTATTGCATTTATATGTACTTTGAGATTACAGGCACTGCTTCTGTAGCATTAGGAATGTTTCTCTCGCTATTGACATACCTCAAGGAATATTCAGCTGCCATGTAAGGAAAGTGAAACAAGAAAAACAGCATATAACATTTTCTTTTTAAAACAATGCTACTTCCTGTTAGAATTTATTTTAAACCTGACTTCAGAAATTACAAGTTTAGGTGATGTGCCTAATGGAAATCTATGTCTGAAACTTTACAAACAACATAGTCTTGTGCAGGATTAGTAGCAGAGCAGCCTTTTGCCTGGGCAAACAAGCGTATTTGCAGGTCTGACTCATTTACGCAACATATTGCAGAGCTCAGAGATGTTCCTGATTAATTAAATCAACCGTCATCAGTTCAATAACACCTTTCAGACCAGTTCCAGATATGCATGGCCAGGCATCTGAAACCAACATGCTCTAATTTGCATATGAACACCGAAAAATGACATGCCTTACTAAAGAGGAACAGCAGTTGTTTAAAATATCAGACATAGAAGATAAGTCTGGTCATTAGAGCTTTGACATCTGTAGGTACACAACACAGTGGGATGCTAAACAGACTCCTCTGTAAGCTGTGAAACATATTATCTCTTACACGGTGAAACAAATGCAGAGCAGGTAACCACAGAGTCATGAGACATAGCTCACAGAACATGTACTGATAATTTTGCTCTGCATTGAGATTTCACACCTAAATGTACTAATGAAATGCAACAAGATTTTAAAACAGCTAGATAAAAACATTTTTCAGCAGAAGTAACATAACTGTTGATTTTCCCATTGCTGTTAGCAATATGTTATATCAATGACTATAACATGCAAAGTCTTTCTTTGTATCCAGCTAAACTGTGTGTTACATAAATATCAGACCTGTAGTTGATGCAGCTAAGGAAATAAAGTTTAAGGCTTATCACACCTTCTAAGGCTGCTTATTATTTTTTCTTCACTGTTACTCTGTCTGTCATGCGTGCCAGTGCATTTTATTTACCTGTTTACATGATATTCTTATTCCCCTTTTGGACTACATCTATCAATAAAATTGTTTGCTTGTATATTAAAACCTTTTTAATACAGGTTGAATGATGGCAAAGGAAATTAATCCTAGCACTAGTTTGCTATATTTAAAATAATATATAAAAAATTATATGGCACTAATTATCTTTTTTAATGGTTAAGATCCCTTCCTAAAAGCTACAATATATGTAGTAAGAATGAATTGTTTAGTTACAAAAATGTATTCAGTAATTTCTTTACTTTAGGAAACTCATGGATGTATTCTACTGACATTAAGGAACTGGAGATCTTTCCTCAGATGAGCCTGATAAGTGATAATTCATATTCACTGAAATGACTGTATGCCACAATTTTGTTTAGAGCAAACCGGATTAAGTTTATATAAGTTTTACAGGGCAATTATCTAATGTCTGCTTTTCAAGGCAAAAAAAAAAAAATCATTTTGGTCTTTGAACTCCCAATTTGATAGCAATTCTACATTTTCATATCTAGTTTGAAGTGATTTACATACACAAAAGTATTATAGTCTCTGATAATGATTTTAAGTACAGTTTCACTATTTATTTCCTACCATATATTAAGCTTAAGTAAGTATATTGCTACATTAACAAGAGAGATAGATAAATTATTTAGCTGTAACTATTAACTAAAGAATAATCTCTCTAATATAAAACCAAGCCTTTTCTCAGACACAGCTTATTTACCTATCCCATCTTCAAAAAAGCACATTTTGGAATATTAACTTCTCTCAACCTCTTTTGTTTAATATTAAATGGAGAGGGGGGGTGACATATTTATAGCAGATGCAATGAGGCAATTTTGTAAACTATTAAAAATGGTTAAACTTATGGATTTTGATATTCTTCAGGCTGAAATATCCAATACAGGTTCTCTTAATATATTATAAATATTCGAATGATAATTTTCATTATATTTATTTATTTACTGCATTTGTTTACAGGGACAGTTCAACTGGGTCAGTGGAGGCTTGGGGCGAAAAGCATCAAAATGTACAAATAATATATAGATTAATAACATTGTTAGCAACGATTCAAAAAATTATGACTAATGTATATAAGTACACATTCAGGAACATAATGGCTCCAGGATAGCTTCACAGAAAAAAAGTCAAAATAATGGAGTTCATAAATGTGGCCCATCTTGTCAAATGGTAGCACAGCTGTACAATAAAAAGCAAAGTATGCATGCCAAAGCAATTACAAAGAGTTAGTAGTAGATAAATGTATAATGGCATCTTACATTGCAACTTTCCATCACAGAAGATCATGTGTGCAATATACATAACATAATGTAATGATTAATATATGCACAGAATGTACTAGCTGAACAATTCTTAAGGTGCATCCTGGTTTGTGCAGCATTAATGTATAACAAACACAATGATATGCTCCAAAAAGAAAAACAATTGAAAGGAAAAAGAGGAACTGAAAAGGGAAGAGAGGACAGGAGGAAGGGGGAGTAAAAGTAGAGGATAAGAATGTAGAAAGGAGATAGGACAGAAGCACTATAGGATGCATGAAGCACATGGATAGGGAGGGAGAGGGTGGGTTTAGGTTGTTAGGATGATGAACCGGTAAGTTTAGAAAAAGAGGGTGGATGTGTTAAAAGGGTTGATAGCAGAGGGGTGGTGGGCTACGAAAAAGGGAATGCATGTAACTTAAGCAAGAGAGAAGGTATTGGTTTAGGGACATGTTTGTAGTCATATAATGAATTTGGTGTGTATGCTAATCAGATATCTATATATGGGCCTCCTAATAGATTGTAAACATTTGGCTGAGAATGTCTTATGACAGTGATCACATGATCACGAATGGATGTTTGAAGAGAAGAAAAGTCTTATGTGTGGGGCTAAGGCCCATATTCGCAATGCAATAATTTACACCCTGAAATCTCCAGCTACTTATGATCAACTATTGGTTAATTATTAACTGATTAAAAGGAAAATACTTGTTTGTTTACAAAAATATGCTTCTTTTACCAACTTCAAAGAAGATATTTATTAGCTCTGAAACATAGCGTTTGAATTTGTTTGACTTGAATACTTATGGTTCAAAAAAAGAAGAAATGACTCTCCTATGTACAACATTGTTCTCTTCATGAATTTTGATAAATATATTTCCAGATAACTTCCTACTAAACATAAATTAATTTATGCAACTCTGTTGCCTCAAACAGAAACACCAAGTCTTGTTACATCAAATAATTAAGAGGCAGAAGCAAGGATAAAAATATTAATCTGTCAAGACAAGTAAAATCACAATAAAAATCAGATCAACAAGTATTATGAAGATATTTATTAGCTATGTGTCATGGGCTCTGCTTTAAAAGATACTTTCCAGTAAAACCTACAACATTTGTTTATTTTTGTTTAAATGTGTATATTCTTATCAAAAAATCACCATACTACTGAACTTGACAACACAAGGTCCTGATATTCAAGTTGCTTCCATAGTTGGAGCACAGTATAAATGTTGGCACATCTTTTCACAGTCACAAACAGATATTCATTAGCATCTTTAAATATTGCTTGGAGTATAAGTCTCCCAATAAAACAAACAGCTATTGGCTGTTTAATTTTTTTAACCCAACTACAAAATTACTGCAGAGGTGGTTTATAATTCTATAATAATGCATCCTAATCAGCCTATCTATATTTATGGCCTTTTTGGATTTTGGTTTCGGCTAACCATACTTTGAGAATGTTCTTGTAATTGACAATGGAGCATTCATTGTATGTTATTAGGGACGATCAGTATTTAAAAAAGACAAATAAAGAATGTATCAAATACCGCTCAAAAAATGAGGTTTAATGGCAAAAAAAAAAAAAAAAAACAGCAAAGCTTTCGGGTAAAGCACTCTTTCAATGCTAAGAAAAAAACAGAGATAAACATTACAATTTAAATAAGCATTGCAAACTGCAGCCAAACTGATTAAATAATGAACAATATTAATTTCAAAACAAGCTTAATACTTAAAGTTCTATTAAGACCACCTATATGCAGTGCATTCAGCTGTTAAAGTAATATCACCACCTCTGTTATTCTTTAACTCTAAAGGTGAACTTATGCATATTATTATCAGTTACATGTTCAGTCAAGGCATTGGTGCTTATATTTCTATGTATATTTGGCAAAAATTCGGATATATGTTCTTCTAACATTCTTTGATTTTACCGACATAAAAACAAAAGCATTGTTCACAAGTTGTAAATCAATTAAATCCAATGTTCTACAAGTCACAAAACAATGAAATATAAATATTTTCCCACTAACAGAATGTCTAAAATTTTATTTTTGTTAATATATACACAAAACTGACAGTCAAAACATAGAATTGTACCCTTAGCAATAATAGAACTAGTCTGAGATCTGGTATTTAAATCTTGATAACATAAATATTGTCTCAAATTCATCTCATTTTTATATATAAAATTGGGTCATTCTTCTACAAACTCTTTTATAGTATCAGACAAACATACGATAGACCAATGTTTGCCTTATTATATTTATATTTTTATTAGTATGCCTGTTATATACTTAAAGGACCACTATGGGCAAATGATGAAAAACATATATTTTTTATCTTGCCATTAATTACTGCACCTCTCAAAGCTGCCTGTAGCAAAATGAATACGCATTCCAAATTGTATTGATTTTTTCATCCTTGTCTGCCCTCATGGGGGCAGACATCATGATTCCTTTGGAAAACTAAATCTGGCCCATAATGCACAGATTGTGAGAATAAGTAGCCCTACCATTTGTTGTCAGACGACTTTCATTCATTTAAAATGGAACACCTGAAAAAACTGCCAAGTCTGAGAGTCTGCAGCTCACGTGTCATTGACTGGTCTGTACTGAGTTTTACAAATGTTGTTCCTACTGATGCACTACACATTCTCTGAAGGAAGCTTGCAAATGTGTCAATAAATTACTGAGATAAAGACTTTTTACAAAGAAGAGTTTTGCCAGTTTCAGTTTCTGGCCAAGTTACTCCTCCCATCTCCCCTCCTTCAATAAGCTAGAGTCTCACATTTCCAGCTTGGGTAGGTTCAACTTATTAGTCAACTTTGCAGGACAATAGACACCATACAAATCACAGAGTGGTGTGCCACTAAAACTTTTCCCTCGTATTTCTCTTCATTTCTGAATAGCATTTCACAGGAATTATTTATACAAAAAAGCACACACATCAGTCTAGAGTTTAGGCTAATCTATTCATTTCTTAAAATGTGCACAGTAAATTATTTGATTGGAATTGTGTTCTGGATGCTAGCATGGTTATCTCTGCATAGTTATTCTGTTATATGATAACCTGAGCTATGGTATTTAATGCCAATGTTTACATAACAATGAAACAGTTCTTGATTTCTTCTTAACAGTGACCTCCCATGCCTCTGATGTGACCCAGTACTTCCTGTTACTACTGCAAATGTAGTTTGTCTTAGTTGTATACTTGTAGCATATCTGTCATCGTCTCAGCAACAGACTCATGAAGAAAGCTTCCAAATCAGATACTTGTGAAAACAGCAGTGCTACTGATTTAGTAAGCTCACAAAACTGTCCCATAATGCAGATTGTCATTATTTTCATATTATTCATATTCCGAAGGAAAAAAGTCTTTATTGCAATGAATGTCATTATTTGTTCATAACACCTTTTTCAAAAGGTATTATGGATTGTAGTATGTCAGAGCAAAAATATAGGCCAAAATTAGGGACACTTGTGGGGTACACTGATAAGAGATCCAACACTTGGACTCATCTGTTCTCCTTTGCAACTGCCCCAAATCACAAAGGCATATACATGTTTCATGACACACATGCATTGAAACATTACCAGTAGCTGTAGCAGTAATACCATACTGCAGACAGGGCACTCTAACAATGCACTGACAGACAAAGGGCAATATATATGTCTTAATCAAGCAATGATGAAATTGCTAGGG